>NC_053427.1:54194853-54238933 GCF_007990345.1 Gossypium hirsutum
AACCTGGCCTTAACTGCTTTCCCATACAAAATTTATTTTCCAGCACTCCCAAATCTGTGTACTAGTCGTTTTAAAAAATCATATCTTGAGTTTTGTAACATCGAAAATCAGTTTTCGTAATTTCCCAGAAACCTACGACCCCTCCCATGTGCCCCCATCTATTTATTTTTCTAGAATTTTGGTTCAATAGTACAGTTTATTAGTCAAAGTCCCCAAATTGCAGGTCGACTACATGACTTTTCCATTACGACTGATCTCCCTGCACGGGCTTCAATACTGTTGCGTTTCTTTCTAGAAAACTAGACCAGAGAGGAATCTGTCATATGGTACCTTTATCTCTATTTTATTGAATTTCAAGTCGGAGCAGGATTCCAGAAACCGTTCGCCCTGTCCACTAAAATCTGAATATCTCTTAATATACTGCCCATATGATCTTTTCGTTACTTCCTCATGAAAGCAGACTCATCGAGCTTCGATTACATAATTTATTCATCAATTAATTCCACTCCTACTATTTTTAGTGATTTTTCAATCTCATGACACTGTTGCTGCCAGCATCTGTTACGAAAGTAACTAGTCCATTTCATGCCTACCCTTGATCCACTTCAAACTAACATTCGTGCCATTTTCGCATGGCTTAAAGTTTACATGCCATAATTCAAACACAACGTACTAGCTTATACATGCCAAAATGATCTTCTAACACACTAAGAGAAAGTACCAAAACTTGCTATCCGGTGATGACTTCGATGACGGCCCGACCCGCAAAAATAGATGAGTCCAAGCAACCTATAATGGGTGACAAGGAAACATCGAGTGAGTTTATAACTCAGTAAGTCATAAGCAATGCACTACCATCTATCAACAACATTATCACAAGATGAACAAAATGGAGCGAGACAATTTACTCCATCCATACCGAACCATACCATAGTTCCTCCAACCTATAATTCAATTTCATATCAATTCAGGCATTCACATTCTATATACTCATCAATAGGACATTGAAGCAATCTCATAATCGATTTATTTTCGTTACAATCAAACGACTATACGGCCTTTCACCCATCCTACGATAAACTTATGTACGTGACTTCAAGTATATTGTCACATAGGTTCGAACTTACCGAGCTCAACACCAAGTATAAGCATAGCACCTATTAGCCACGTACTTAAGACACTTACCCGACCCGCTGTCCGCGATCGACTCGATAGTGTCGCACACATAGTGTCCATAATGATTCACGAATGTATATTGAGCCCGCACACTCAGTGCTATATAATCATCTCGCACACTTAGTGCACGTAATCAAATCGCACCCTTAGTGCTACATAGTCAGACTCGCACTCTTAGTGCCGCATGGTCAATTCGCACACTTAGTGCATCATATTCATTTCGCACACTTAGTGCAACATAGTCAAATCGCACCCTTAGTGCTGTACAATTTAATCCCGCGCACTTAGCGCCAATCTCATGGTCATAAATGGTTATCCCGCATGTTTAGTGCCGAGATCAACAACTCAGTACATCTTACCTCTTTTCACTCATTCAACAATTTCATCATCACATACGTACATGCATATATATATGTATATTTACTCATTCCAATCAGCATCCATACATACACATTATGACCATTTGAAATACTACCCACTACATGCTTAATGACTTACTTTATGTTGGGTAAAATAATTCCGAGTCGGCTACTCGATGACCTTCGATTTCCCCTTGTTGGACGCCTCTCCTTTAGGTTCTTGAGCTTAAATAATACAAATAAGAGTATTCAATATTTAACTCAATAACATGAATTTATTTATCACATTCGGCAATCACACATCATTAAATTTTCAAACCAAGATGTCATTATATGACCACATATACACATATCCATATACTCAAGCTCAATAATTATAATGTAATATCATGTACCCACTTTAAGTATATTGCCGAATATACTTAATCATACATACACCTAACCAAAACAATTTCCTAAAATCTTCATATCATTTATACACTAGGCCGATTGCCCTCACCAAGTTCACCTATGTTCTTCAACAATTCCTTCATTGATCAAGCACATATTCGGCTAAGAAATGGCAATTTTAGCAACCTTCGATTTAGTACTTAACTTTTACCACATATCAAATAACTCATTTCCTTACTCATGTGACCACGTATATTCGGTCATGCATGCACACAAAAAAATCAATTTGGAGACTCTATCAATCCAACATACATTCGGCACCTTCATCCACCATTCTACCAAGCATGTAATATTCAAACACAACCAAACCCACATTCGGCCCTAGCTCATAACAAGGTAGCCGATTTATTTTTTTTTATAGTTCAAACACTCCTCTATCATCATTCACCTAACTTTAACATGAAACAACAAAACTCACCATTTCTCATCCAAATAACATGAACAACAACCATTCCTTGAACCCTTTCTCATGACCGATTGCTCATGTTATCAACAAGATTCAAGGTTTAAACATGGCTATTTAAAACATGCATGCATCTCAAAGACAACATCAAACATACCTTAGTCTAACAACCACCATAGCCGATTTTCTCAAGCCTTTTTCCCCTTCCTTTCTTTCCTCTATTCGGCCAAGGATGTTCAAGAATGAACTCTCTTCTTTTTTTTTCTTTCTTCAATTCACGGCAACAAGGGGGGTGAGACCATGTACTTTTTTTTTCCATCACCCTTCCTTTCATTATTTAATCACCATGCTTATTATTTTATTTTTCTTAACATGCATCACTAGCATAACATGTTGGAGACATGTTTCCACCTATAGCATGGCCGGCCACTACATATTAGGGAGGGGGAATTTGACATGCAAGTCCCCTTTTTCTTCCACATGCACTAATAGGTCCTCATGCATTGACCTATCACATTTTAAAATTTTCTCATATAAGTCCTATTGACTAAATTCACATGCAATCGACTAAATCGAAGCTTGAAATTTTTACACATTCATGATTACATATTCTAGACAATAAACATCACATTCAAACCTTTCGGTGACTCGGTTTAGCGGTCCCGAAACCACTTCCCGGCTAGGGTCAATTTTGGGCTGTCACAACTCTCCCTCACTTAAGAAATTTTCGTCCTCGAAAATCTTACCAGTAAATAGGTTTGGATATCGTTCTTTCATCGAGCCTCGGGTTCCCAGGTTGCTTCCTCGATCCCGTGTTTGAGCCACAACACCTTAACCAACGGAACCCTTTTGTTTCGCAACTCTTTCACCTCACAGCTAGGATACGTATCGGTTCTTCTTCATAACTCATATCGGCTTGAATTTCAACCTCTGATGGGCTAATTATATGCGACGGATCAGATCGATAGCGTCGAAGCATCGAAACATGAAAGACATCGTGAATCTTTTCAAGCTCAGGGGGCAAAATCAATCTATACGCAACTGGCCCCACTCGTTCGGAGATTTCGTACGGCCCAATGAATCTCGGGCTCAACTTGCCCTTACGGCCAAACCTAAGTACCTTTTTCCAAGGCGAAACTTTAAGGAACACTTTATCTCCCACCTGGTATTCAATGTCCTTCCGTTTCAGATCCGCATACGATTTCTGACGATCTGTGGCTGCCTTCAAACTTTCACGGATTACTTTTACTTTCTGTTCGGCATCTTTAATCAAATCAACTCCGAAAATTTTACTTTCACCGAGCTCGGTCCAAAACAATGGTGTACGGCATTTACGACCGTACAAAGCCTCGTAAGGTTCCATCTTAATACTTGATTGAAAACTATTGTTGTAAGCGAATTCAATCAAAGGTACATACCGTTCCCATGAACCACTAAACTCAAGGATGCAGCATCTCAGCATGTCCTCGAGTATCTGAATTATCCGCTCGGATTGACCATCGGTTTGGGGATGAAAAGCGGTGCTAAAATGCAGCTTGGTACCCAGAGCTTCTTGCAATTTCTTCCAAAATCGCGAGGTGAATCTCGGATCTCTATCCGACACGATTGAAATAGGTACTCCATGTAATCTCACAATCTGAGTAACATACAATTCGGCTAGTTTATCCAATGAAAAATCCGTACGCACGGGGATAAAGTGAGCCGACTTAGTCAGCCTATCAACAACAACCCAAATCGCATTATTCTTACTTGCGGACACTGGCAGTCCGGACACAAAGTCCATTGTGACTCGGTCCCATTTCCACTCGGGTATCATGATCGGCTGAAGTAACCCTGAAGGCACTTGATGTTCCGCTTTCACTTGTTGACATATTAAACATCTCGAAACAAAGTCGGAGATGTCTCACTTCATACCATGCCACCAAAACCGACGTTTCAAGTCGTTGTACATTTTCGTGCTCCCCGGGTGAATTGACATTCGGCTACAATGGGCTTCGTTCAGGATCATCGGAATGAGTTCCGAATTCCTTGGAATGCACAAACGACTTCTAAACCTCAAACAACCATCATCATCAATCTGAAACTCCGATTCCTTGTTCGGAACACACTCAGCTCGTTTTGCAACTAATTCATCATCGACTTTCTGAGCTTCATGAATTTGATGAGTCAATAATGGTTTGGCTTTTAATTCAGCTACTAACACATTGTCAGGTAGAACAGACAAGTGTACATTCATCGCTCGCAAAGCAAACAGTGATTTCCGGCTTAAGGCGTCCGCAACCACATTAGCCTTTCCCGGGTGGTAATCAATGACAAGCTCGTAATCTTTCAACAATTCAAGCCAACGTCTTTGTCGCAGATTCAAGTCCCGTTGAGTCATCAAATATTTGAGACTTTTGTGATCCGAAAACACATGGCACTTCTCACCAAACAAATAATGTCGCCATATTTTCAATGCAAACACAATGGCGACTAGTTCGAGATCATGGGTCGGATAATTTCTCTCGTGTGGCTTCAATTGTCTCGACGCATAGGCCACAACTCGACCTTCTTGCATCAATACGCAACCCAACCCGAGTAGGGATGCGTCACTATAAACGACAAACTCTTTACCCGATTCGGGTTGTACCAAAATTGGAGCTTCAGTCAGATGAGTTTTCAGTTGATCGAAGCTTTTCTGACATTTCTCCGTCCATTCGAACTTAACATCCTTCTGAAGTAGCTTCGTCATTGGTGTGGCTATCATCGAGAAACCTTTGACAAATCGTCGGTAATAACCGGCGAGCCCTAGAAAGCTCCGGACTTCGGTAACATTTCCCGGAGGCTTCCAGTTAAGTATGGCTGAAATTTTGCTCGGGTCAACCCGAATACCCGATGCGGATACCACATGACCCAAGAAGCTAACCTCTCTTAGCCAGAACTCACACTTACTGAACTTAGCATATAACTGCTTATCCCGCAAAATTTGCAACACTAGCCTCAGATGCTCAGCATGTTCGGCCTCATCTCTTGAATAGACCAAGATGTCATCAATAAACACAACTACGAACCGATCCAAATACGGCCTAAAGATCCGATTCATCAAATCCATAAACACCGCAGGGGCATTAGTGAGCCCAAACGGCATCACTAAGAACTCATAGTGACCGTACCTCGTTCTGAAAGCAGTTTTGGGTACGTCCGAATCTCGAATCCGCAACTGATAATAACCCGATGTCAAATCTATCTTTGAAAACACCGATGCCCCCTTTAATTGATCGAACAGATCATCAATACGCGGCAACGGATATTTATTCTTTATCGTCACTTTATTCAGTTGACGATAATCAATGCACAACCTCATGGTTCCGTCCTTCTTTTTCACGAACAATACTGGTGCACCCCAAGGTGAGAAACTCGGTCGAGCGAAACCTCTATCCGTCAATTCTTGCAACTGAGCTTTCAACTCTTTTAACTCGGTTAGTGCCATACGATACGGAGTGATCGAAATAGGCGTAGTTCCAGGTACAAGTTCAATACCAAACTCTACCTCCCGAACAGGTGGCAAACCCGGTAACTCTTCAGGAAAAACATCCGGGTATTCACAGACCACCGGCACCGATTCGGGTTTCTTTTCTAACTCCTTGTCATCAAGTACATACGCGAGGTATGCTTCGCACCCTTTCCTTACATATTTCTGGGCCAACATTGCTGATATTACAGCTGGCAACCCCCTTAAGTCCGCAGACTCAACTCGGATTATTTCGTTATTTGCGCACCTCAAATCGATAGTCTTGCTTTTGCAATTCACAACCACATCATGCGCGGTTAACCAATCCAAACCAAGAATAACATCAAACTCGTCAAACGGCAAAGCATCAAATCAGCCGGAAAACAGGATTCTCGGATTAATAGAGGGCATCTCTTACACACTTTATCAACAAGTACGCATTGACCCAAAGGGTTTGATACTCGAATTACGAGCTCAGTAGACTCTACAGGTAGAGTCTTACTGGTTGCTAAGGTTTCGCATACATATGAATGAGTAGAACCAGGGTCAATCAATGCAATCACATTAGTATCAAAGAGAGTGAAGGTACCAGTGATGACGTCGGGGGAGGATGCCTCCTCTCGTGCGCGAATGGCATATGCTCTAGCAGGAGTACGGTTCTCGGCGCGATCGGCCGTATCAGAGGCCCCCCTCTGACTACCACCCCTGCCTCCTAAAATTCTCGGTGGTCTACCTCTAGATGTCACTCCACTAGGTCTTGCACCTTGAATCTTATTCTTCTCATCCAGCTCCGTGCAATCTCTAATGAAGTGGTCCTTCGAACCGCATCCGTAACAGGCCCTGTTAGTAGACTTGCCCCAACATTCACCTAGGTGTCGTCTTCCACATTGGGGACATTCAGGTTTCTCGTGACGATTATTGCCCACACTAGCTACCGAAGTAGCTCGGGAGCCCATCGATGGTCTTGCCCTGATGGAAATTCCCGCAGTCGCCCTCGACTTATTAATGTCCTCCCTGAACTTCTTCACAGCTGAGAACGGAGCTTTACCCGTCGATCTTTTACGATAATCTCTAGCTTCAAATTCAGCCTTCCTCTTCTCCTTTCCAAGTTCCTCCGCCTTGCAGGCTCGTTCGACTAGTGTTACGAATTCCTTTATTTCCAAAATACCCATTAGTAGCTTTAAATCTTCATTCAATCCTTCCTCGAATCTTTTGCACATAGCAACCTCATCAGCTACACACTCTCGGGCATACCTACTAAGTCTTACGAATTCATGTTCGTATTCAGATACAGTCATACGGCCTTGCTTGAGTTCCAAGAACTCCTTACGCTTCTGGTCAATGAACCGTTGGCTAATAAATTTCTTCTGGAATTCCGTTTGAAAGAAGTCCCAAGTTACCCGCTCGTTCGGGACTATGGAAATCAAGGTCCTCCACCAATAGTAGGCTGAGTCTCGCAACAACGATACAGCACATTTTAGACATTCATCGGGTGTGCATGACAATTCATCGAACACCCGAATGGTGTTATCAAGCCAGAACTCGGCCCTTTCGGCATCATCAGTTACTATGGCCTTGAACTCCTAGGCCCCACGCTTCTTAATCAAGTCTACAGGTGGCTTACTCAGCCTCACAGGATCAGCGACTGATGGCCTTACAGGCTCTTGGGGTGGATTATTCAAATTTGGGAATTGTTGGACAGCCGGGTTGGTTCGGGCATATTGCGCGACCCACTCATTCATCATGGTAAAGAAGGCTTGTTTAGCCCCCTCACCTTGATTATTCGCAGATGACTGAGGTTCAACAGGCGGCGTCCCTTGTGCAGGAGCAGCCGCTACGCTCTCAACGTCATCCGCTAGGGTTCTTTCTTCACCGGGATCCATTTACTAATCAAGACAAAAACATTTCAACCGTCAGAAGTCATCACCCTTTTAAACATTAACATTATGGCATGTATAGCTAGACTCATACGTGCTATGGTAGTCCTAGAACCGACTAAACCATAGCTCTGATACCAATAAAATGTAACACCCCGAACCCGAAACCGACATCGGAGTCGAACACGAGGTGTTAACTGGCTTTAACCCCATACAAAATTTATTTTCCAGACACTGCCCAATCTGTGTACTAGTCGTTTTGAAAATCATATCTTGAGTTTTGTAACTCGAAAATCAGTTTCGTAATTTTTCCCAGAAACTAGACTCATGTGCCCATCTATTTATTTTTTTCTAGAATTTTTGGTTGGGCCAATTAGTACAGTTTATTAGTCAAAGTCCCCCAAATTGCAGGGGTCGACTACACTGACCTTTGCCCATTACGACTTGGATATCTCCCTGCACGGGGCTTCAATACTGTTGCCGTTTCTTTCTATGAAAACTAGACTCAGAGAGGAATCTGTACATATATGGTAAGACCCCTAATTATCTCTAGTTAATTTATAATGAATTTCCAAAGTCGGAGCAGGGATTCCAGAAACCGTTCTGGCCCTGTCCCACTAAAATCTGAATATCTCTTAATATAATGCCCATATGATCTTTTCGTTACTTCCTCATGAAAGCAGACTCATCGAGCTTCGATTACATAATTTATTCATCAATTAATTCCACTCCTACTATTTTTAGTGATTTTTCAATCTCATGACACTGTTGCTGCCAGCATCTGTTACGAAAGTAACTAGGTCCATTTCATGCCTACCCTTGATCCACTTCAAACTAACATTCGTGCCATTTTCGCATGGCTTAAAGTTTACATGCCATAATTCAAACACAACGTACTAGCTTATACATGCCAAAATGATCTTCTAAACACACTAAGAAGAAAGTACCAAAACTTGCTATCCGGTGATGACTTCGATGACGGCCCGACCCCGCAAAAATAGATGAGTCCAAGCAACCTATAATGGGTGACAAGGAAACATCGAGTGAGTTTATAACTCAGTAAGTCATAAGCAATGCACTACCATCTATCAACAACATTATCACAAGATGAAACAAAATGGAGCGAGACAATTTACTCCATCCATACCGAACCATACCATAGTTCCTCCAACCTATCAATTCAATTTCATATCAATTCAGGCATTCACATTCTATATACTCATCAATAGGACATTGAAGCAATCTCATAAATCGATTTATTTTCGTTACAATCAAACGACTATACGGCCTTTCACCCATCCTACGATAAAACTTATGTACGTGACTTCAAGTATATTTGTCACATAGGTTCGAACTTACCGAGCTCAACACCAAGTATAAGCATAGCACCTATTAGCCACGTACTTAAGACACTTACCCGACCCGCTGTCCGCGATCGACTCGATAGTGTCGCACACATAGTGTCCATAATGATTCACGAATGTATATTGAGCCCGCACACTCAGTGCTATATAATCATCTCGCACACTTAGTGCCACGTAATCAAATCGCACCCTTAGTGCTACATAGTCAGACTCGCACTCTTAGTGCCGCATGGTCAATTCGCACACTTAGTGCATCATATTCATTTCGCACACTTAGTGCAACATAGTCAAATCGCACCCTTAGTGCTGTACAATTTAATCCCGCGCACTTAGCGCCAATCTCATGGTCATAAATGGTTATCCCGCATGTTTAGTGCCGAGATCAACAACTCAGTACATCTTACCTCTTTTCACTCATTCAACAATTTCATCATCACATACGTACATGCATATATATATGTATATTTACTCATTCCAATCAGCATCCATACATACACATTATGACCATTTGAAATACTACCCACTACATGCTTAATGACTTACTTTATGTTGGGTAAAATAATTCCGAGTCGGCTACTCGATGACCTTCGATTTCCCCTTGTTGGACGCCTCTCCTTTAGGTTCTTGAGCTTAAATAATACAAATAAGAGTATTCAATATTTAACTCAATAACATGAATTTATTTATCACATTCGGCAATCACACATCATTAAATTTTCAAACCAAGATGTCATTATATGACCACATATACACATATCCATATACTCAAGCTCAATAATTATAATGTAATATCATGTACCCACTTTAAGTATATTGCCGAATATACTTAATCATACATACACCTAACCAAAACAATTTCCTAAAATCTTCATATCATTTATACACTAGGCCGATTGCCCTCACCAAGTTCACCTATGTTCTTCAACAATTCCTTCATTGATCAAGCACATATTCGGCTAAGAAATGGCAATTTTAGCAACCTTCGATTTAGTACTTAACTTTTACCACATATCAAATAACTCATTTCCTTACTCATGTGACCACGTATATTCGGTCATGCATGCACACAAAAAAATCAATTTGGAGACTCTATCAATCCAACATACATTCGGCACCTTCATCCACCATTCTACCAAGCATGTAATATTCAAACACAACCAAACCCACATTCGGTCCTAGCTCATAACAAGGTAGCCGATTTATTTTTTTTTTATAGTTCAAACACTCCTCTATCATCATTCACCTAACTTTAACATGAAACAACAAAACTCACCATTTCTCATCCAAATAACATGAACAACAACCATTCCTTGAACCCTTTCTCATGACCGATTGCTCATGTTATCAACAAGATTCAAGGTTTAAACATGGGCTATTTAAAACATGCATGCATCTCAAAGACAACATCAAACATACCTTAGTCTAACAACCACCATAGCCGATTTTCTCAAGCCTTTTTCCCCTTCCTTTCTTTCCTCTATTCGGCCAAGGATGTTCAAGAATGAACTCTCTTCTTTTTTTTTTCTTTCTTCAATTCACGGCAACAAGGGGGGTGAGACCATGTACTTTTTTTTTCCATCACCCTTCCTTTCATTATTTAATCACCATCCTTATTATTTTATTTTTCTTAACATGCATCACTAGCATAACATGTTGGAGACATGTTTCCACCTATAGCATGGCCGGCCACTACATATTAGGGAGGGGGAATTTGACATGCAAGTCCCCTTTTTCTTCCACATGCACTAATAGGTCCTCATGCATTGACCTATCACATTTTAAAATTTTCTCATATAAGTCCTATTGACTAAATTCACATGCAATCGACTAAATCGAAGCTTGAAATTTTTACACATTCATGATTACATATTCTAGACAATAAACATCACATTCAAACCTTTCGGTGACTCGGTTTAGCGGTCCCGAAACCACTTCCCGGCTAGGGTCAATTTTGGGCTGTCACAAACAAACGGCATCAGTATTGAAGCCCTGTACAGGGAGATAATCAAATTGTAATGCATGAAGGTCAGTGTAGTCATACCCTGTAACAGGGGAGACTTTAACTAATAAACTGTACTAATTTTCCGACCAAAAATTCTAGAAAAAAATATGTAGATGGACATATGAGTGTAGTTTCAGGGAAATATTACGAAAATGATTTTTGAGTTTTAGAACTCAATATATGATTTTTAAGGTGACAGTGACACAGTTAGCCAACTGCCTGGAAATTTTTAAAATGAACTGTGCAAGTAAGTGAATGTAGTCTGTGAACCCCTCGTGTCCGACTCCGGCAACGGTCTCGGGTACGGGGTGTTACATAGCACGGGCGTGTGCTATACCTATGTGAATCGTGCTTCAATTCTGCTAGATTGACACGGTCGTGTGGTCTGCCCGTGTGAAGAGGTCTAGACCGTGTTGATTTCATACTTTGGCCCATTTTCTCTATTTTTGGCCCGTTTCTCGTTCCTTTCGCTCTCCTAAGTATAAAATATGAAAACAAAGCATTTGGAGCGTCGAATTCACCAATTCTAATGAGAAATCATCCATAAAATGCATTAAACATGGGGTCAAAATATGTATAATTTACGGTTTATCAAATTCCCCCACACTTAGGCATTTGCTTGTCCTCAAGCAAAATTCTAAACTCATAATCAAAATAAATTCTTCTCAACTTATAATTTCTACCGATAATATCTCAGAATAATCCATAGATAATCATACATTGAGAATTCAACTAAAAGAACATAAAAGTTTCAAACATTCCAAGTTGAGTATTTAATCATGCAAATATAGGTGTCACTCCGCATCTAAGTAATTACCTATGATTTAGAATATCACCGAGTTTCACATCCTCACTAAAGATTCACTCAAATCACTCGAGGTGTTCAAGGACAATAAATGAAGCACTCAATAGTCAATAATGAAAAGTCATTACGATAGGCTTGCATGAAAATCAAATCTCCACCACTATAATTTAATTGAAAAATTGCCTAATTAGAAAAAGAGTTAATCTTCACTTGCGTACAACAGAGCTTCTTCTCAGAATATGAAATTACAGATATGTATACATAGTTTTTTTTAATTAAGAACAAGTTAAATAATATAGACTAACTATTGAGAACAAAACATAGCTAGGCAATCCATTCAACTCAAATCTCGACAAAAATAGGGATTAATTTAGGGGATTTCAACAATAATGGGTTAAAAGTTAATATTAAGAGTAATACAAGAAATGACTTGCTAGGCTCAAGGGGGTTTACTAGGGGTTAATCGTAGAGGTAGGCTTTTCATGGCATGAATGGGTTAATCCTAAGTGCTTAATCATTTTGACATATCAAATCAAATGGTGTGGTCTTGACATGCATAATCAAGCAAGTTCTAGAATAACAGTTCAATACTAATGCGCTCAAAGCAATAATAAAAGTGAGCATGAAAGAATTAATAGATGCTCAAGAGGCTCAAAAATCTCACAAAAATTATGGCTTTTTGATGTTTAGACTCGTCAATTCCAATTCAAAGTAATACCTAGACTTGGGGAAACAACCTCTAATTTTAAATTCTTAAAAATTAACTTATCATGCTTGATTCTCTAATGTCTTAAAGTTTAAACAATCAATGCATAAATGCTTATATTTTAATTCAAGAAATATCAATCAAAATCATAAATCAATTAAAATTTATCGTAAAAATGATGTGAGATTTTTTCAAGAGAACAAGGTGATTATTCAGGGATTTTTCTGATAATGAATGAATGCCCCCTACACTTAAGATGTACATTGCCCTCAATGTTCACAGATAGATATTATAAAATAAAAATAAGATAGGGAGAGAAGTGAAACTTCCTATATTAAGAATGGATGATGTTCTTGGATTGACAAGATCGAGTATTGGAGATAACTCTGGATGGCAAGCTTAACTCTGAAGGTAAGCCATTTTTAAAAGGAAAACAAATGAATCGTAAAAACTAAATGAAAGAAAAATAAAATAAGATAATTATTCTAATTTTTCAAGTGGCACGGCCGGGGTACACGCCCGTGTGCGCCGTGGCTCGGCCGTGTTTGTCGCGAAATAAGATGTCGCTACACGGTCTTCTCGCACGCCCGTGTCATTCTGACAGTGTTGTTCATGGGTGCTAGACGTGGGCATGTCGTATGCCCGTGTTTATTTGGCAGATTCAACCATGGCCATGTCACACGACTGTGTCATTTTATCGCAGCTCGTGTTTGGGGAAATCTTCTATCCTGTTTCTGCACGGCCGTGTGCTAGGTCGTGTGGAGTTGGGCACTTGTGCTTTAAGTAATTTGTTAGTGACCTAAATGTTTAAAACTTGAAATGTAAATAATTTAAAACTGCTAGTATTCGGGTTACCTCCCGAGAAGCGCTTGTTTATAGTCTAAGCTCGACTATTACCTTGTTGGTTTATTCAGGGCAGTTTGTGGAGTCGTAGCTCCTCTCCATTGACTTTAAAATTCTCACCATTATAAAGTTTGAGACGGTGTCCATTTACTTTGAAAGTACCATATGATGGGTGACTTACTTCTATTGTGCCATATGGAAGAACAAATTTAATTACGAAGGGTCCTGACCATCGTGATTTTAGTTTCTTGAGAAACAATTTGAGTCTTGAGTTGTATAGTAAGACGAGATCTCCAACTTCAAATTGTTTTCATTTCTTTAAACGAACTTCATGCCGCCGCTTTGTTGCTTCCTTGTATAGGCATGAATTTTTTTATGCATTGGCTCGCCATTCATCTAGCTCGTTCAGTTGCATGAACTTATTTTTTCATGCAAGTCCGGGATCAAGGTTTAGAAATTTAATAGCCCTAAAAGCTTTATGCTCTAGTTCGAATAGTAGATGACAACTTCTTCCATAAACAAGTTTGTAAGGTGATGTCCCTGTGGGAGTCTTAAAAGCAGTTCTGTAAGCCTATAAGGCATCGTCTATATTTGTTGCCCAGTCCTTTCTGTTTGATTATACTATTTTTTCAAGGATCCATTTGAGTTCTCGGTTTCCTACTTCAACTTGTCCATTAGTTTGAGGATGGTATGGGGTGGCTATTCTATGATGAACTCCGTATTTCTTAAGGGTTTTTCAAATTGGGTATTACAAAAATGAGTGCCCCTATCACTGATAATTGCTCTCGGTGTTCTGAATCTCGAGAAGAGTTTCTTAAGGAAACGTACTACCACTCTAGCATTATTAGTAGGTAAAGCTTGGGCTTCTACCCATTTAGACATGTAGTCAACTGCTACTAAGATATATTTATTCCCAAATGAACTGGGGAATGGGCCCATGAAATCGATGCCCCAAACGTCAAATATTTCACATGAAAGCATATAGTTTTGAGGCATTTCATCATGTTTAGATATGTTACCTGTGTGTTGGCATTTGTCACATGAAGTAACATACCTGATAGTGTCTTTGAATAACGAAGGCCAATAAAAACCTAATTCAAGTATTTTGTGTGCGGTCTTAGTTCCACTATAGTATCCTCTGGTTGGCCCTGAGTGGCAATGTTCCAATATTTTTTATATCTCTGATCCTGTAACGCATCTTCTAATGACTTGATCTGCACATCTACGAAACAGAAATGGATCGTCCCAAAAGTAGTTTTTCACATCATTAAAGAATCACTTCTTTTGCTGGTGTGTTAACCCTTTTGGGATAATGTTAGCAGCTAAAAAATTCACGATGTCTGCAAACCAAGGTACCTCAGAGTTAGATATAGCAAAACATTTCTCTTCAGGGAACGAATCATTTATTTCAACGTCATCTAGTTCTCTGGTATTAGATTTCTTGAGCCTGGACAGATGATCAGCCCTGAGATTTTCAGCTCCTTCCTTATCCTGAATCTCCAAGTTGAATTCCTGCAATAGGAGAATCCATCGAATGAGTCGAGGTTTTGCATCGGTTTTAGCTAAAAGGTGGCGAAGCACAGAATGGTCAGTGTAAACAACAACTTAAGACAATATGAGATATGATCGAAATTTATCAAATACAAAAACCACAGCTAGCAACTCTTTTTCTATAGTAGTATAGTTTTCTTGTGCAGCCGTTAAGGTTTTGCTGGCGTAATAGATAGGTTGAAAATGCTTGTCTCTTCACTGTCCCAATACTATACCTACTGCAAAGTCACTTGCATCACACATTAGTTCAAATGGCAAGTTCCAATCAGGTGCAATTATTATTGGGGCATTAATTAATTTATCCTTTAAAGTATTAAATGCTTCTAAACATTCCTGATCGATGTTAAAAGGTATAAGGCTTAGCTATTTTAGAAAAATCCTTAATGAATCTTCTATAAAAACCAGTATGTCCTAAAAACCTTCTAATAGCCTTAACCGATCTAGGGGGTGGTAATTTTTTGATTGTTTCTATTTTAGATTTATCCACCTCAATCCCTTTACTAGAAATTTTATGCCCTAATACAATACCTTCTTGAACCATGAAGTGACATTTCTCCCAGTTAAGCACAAGGTTTTTTTCCTCACATCTTATTAAACTTGTTTTAAATTTTTAAGGCAGAAATGAAAGAGTTACCGAATACCAAAAAATCATCCATGAAGACTTCCATGATACCTTCCACGATTTCGTCGAATATGGCCATCATATAGCGTTGAAAAGTGGCAGGAGCATTACATAATCCAAAAGGCATTCTACGATAAGTGAACGTACCATATGGGCATGTGAATGTCGTCTTTTCTTGATCTTCAGGAGCTATTGGGATTTGGAAGTTACTAGAGAGTCTGTCTAGAAAGCAGTAATACATGTGTCCGGATAATCTTTCCAACATTTGGTCAATGAATGGCAAGGGGAAGTGATCTTTTCTTGTGGCGTTATTCAGTTTCCTGTAGTTTATGCAAACTCTCCACTCTGTGACTGTTCTTTTTGGGATTAATTCATTCTTCTCGTTGGTCAGAACCGTCATGCCTCCTTTCTTGGGGACAACCTGCACTGGACTTACCCAAGAACTGTCAGAAATAGGATAAATAATTCCAGCATCTAGAAGTTTAATTACCTCGGCTTTTACAACTTCGTTCATGTTGGGGTTCAAACATCTTTGAGCTTGCACAAACGGTTTGTATTCATCTTCCATCAAAATTTTGTGGGTGCAAAAATAAAGACTAAATCCTTTAATGTCAGAAATTTTCCATGCTATGGCCTTCTTATGTTCTTTTAATACTTGGATTAATTCCTATTTCTCCTTGGGTTGCAAATTAGAAGCAATAATAACTGGTAATGTAGAATTATTTCCAAGGAATGCGTATTCTAAATGGCTTGGTAATTATTTAAGTTCCAGTTTGCGAGGCTCTTCAATAGAGGGTTTTTGCTGAAGTTCATCGTTTATCTTAATACCCTCATATTCTACTTGTCTTGACAGAGGGTTATTAGGTTCCTCACCTATCTCCTCGTCTTGAGCTGGATACAGTTCTGCCGTCTCCTTTTGTACAATTTCCTGAAAAGAGTCTTGAGTAATATGATCAATAGAGTCAATGAAATAACCTGAATCATCCTGTTCCCTAGAGAATCTCATAGTATCGTAAATTTTAAAGATAATCTCCTCGTCACTTACTCTAAATACCAATTTATCGTCACCCAAGTCAATCACAGTTCTAGCAGTGGCTAGGAATGGGCACCCTAAAATTAAGGGTACTTCCACATCTTCATCCATGTCAAGCACAACAAAATCAACAGGGAATATAAATTTATCTACTTTTATGAGTATGTCTTCTATAATACCCCTAGGATATTTAACAGATCGATCGGCTAATTTAATACTCATCCTAGCAGGTTTAGGTTCCCCAAGACCAATTTGTTTGAACATTTTATATGGTATCAAATTAATGCTAGTGCCTAAATCAGCTAGTGCTTTTTCAACATTCAGACTACCAATTAAGCAAGGGATAGTAAAACTTCCTGGGTCCTTCAGTTTGGTTGGTAGCTTGTTTGGAGTATGGCGGAGCACTCCTCTTTGAGTTCTACTGTAGATAAGTCCTTGAACTTCCTTTTATTTGTTAGAAGCTCCTTCAAAAATTTTGCGTAGGTAGGCATCTGTAAGATGGCTTCAACAAAAGGTAAGTTGATATGTAATTGCTTAAAAAGTTTAAGAAACTTACCGAATTGTGCATCAATGTGATCCTTTTTTAATTTTTCTGGATATGAAACTGGTGGTTTATATTCCTTTGGCATTGGTTTGTCACTTATTTTGGGTTTTTCTTCCTTCCTTTCACTTTCCACGGCTTCTTGTGCTAACTTCTTTTCAGATTCCGCTAACACTTTCCCACTCCTTATTGTAACTGCTTTGACATGCTCTCTTGATTTGGTGTTACTAAGTAAATTTCCTAATGGTCTTTCTGAGATCAGTTTGGATAGCTGGCTTATCTGAGTTTCGAGCCCTTGGATCGATGCTTGTTGATTCTTAAGTGCTGTCTTGGTATTTTGGAAATAGGTTTCTGACATCGAGATGAATTTAGAGAGCATCTCCTCAAGGTTCGATTTCTTTTCTTGTTGATGAGGTGGGTGCTGAAAACCCTAAAGATTTTGTGGCTTTTGATTCCCTTGACCACCCCAAGAGAAATTTGGGTGGTTCCTCCAACCTGCATTATAAGTATTACTGTATCGGTTATTTTGAGATCAAAAGTTATTGTTACCCATATAGTTGACTTGTTCCTTTTCGGTTGTAGGATTGAAGGATTGATATTCTGTATGCACACCTCTTCCACTTGAGTCACACCTCATCACTGGATGTACCTGCGAAGAACCAAGTAAACCATCAATCTTTTTATTGAGAAGTTCTATCTGATTTGACATCATAGTAACTGAGTCGATGTTGTAAACGCTGACTCTTTTTGTTGGCTTAGTCCTCATGACTTGCCACTGATAATTATTCAGTGGCATTTCTTCAATGAATTCATAAGCCTCTTCAGGTGTTTTGTTGTTGATGGTTCCTCCAGCAGCTGCGTCAATCATCTATCTTGTTCAGGGATTCACACCATTGTAAAACGTTTGAACTTGCAGCCATAGAGGTAACCCATGGTGAAAGCACCTTCGCAATAGATCCTTGTATCTCTCCCATGCATCATAAAGTGTTTCTAAGTCCATCTACACAAAAGAAGAGATATCATTACGTAACATAGTTGTTTTAGCCGGCGGAAAATATTTTTGTAGAAATTTTTCGGTCATTTATTCCCAAGTAGTGATGGACCCTCGTGGTAACTAGTTTAACCACTATTTAGCTTTGTTTCTCAGTGAAAAAGGGAATAACCGAAGGCAAATGGCATCATCAGAAACGCTGTTAATTTTGAAAGTGTCGCAAAACTCCAGAAAATTCGCCAAGTGAGTGTTGGGATCCTCATCCTACAAACCATCAAACTGAACAAACTGCTGTATCATCTGAATTGTGTTAGGTTTCAGTTTAAAATTATTCTCAGCAATAGCAGGTTTAACTATACTTGACTCAGTTCCTGTTAAAGAAGGTTTAGCATAGTCATACTTAGTAAGTGGAGCAGGATTTTGATTAGCCGTAATTGCAGGAGGTAGTTGATTGCCTTGGTTTTTAGCCATCTCTTTGGTTGGGGGTTGAGTATCATCTTCTTGCTCGTTCTGTATGTATCTTAAGCTTTTCCTTATTTCTCTTTGGTTTCTACGAACTGTGCGATCGATATCTTCGTCAAACAGTAATGGCCCCGACAGGTTTCTTCTAGTCATAAACTATAAAAACCTGCCAAGAGAAGGAAAAAGGAAGTTAATAAATAATGAAATTATATTAAATTGCAAGAAAGATGAATGGTTAAAGTAATAAAAATTGAGTGCTCCTAATATTTTAGTTCCCCGGTAACGGTGCCAAAAACTTGATCGTGAGGTTTCGTGATAGGTTTTAAATATTTATAATTACTGTTCTTGGACTAACTATTATCGCGATATAAGCAAGTGTACCTATTGAACAGTAGTATAGTTTTAGCAAGACCGGATTGTCGAACCCAAAGCAACTAAAAGTACTAGTAATGACTGTCTTTTTATTAACTAGCCTAAGAATAAAGAGATTTTGTTTTAATTAACTAATTATCTAAACTAAGAACTTACAGAGAAAAGAATTGGGGAATTGCTTTTAGGAAAATCGATTGAATGAAGACAATACTTAAGGAAAAATCCACCTCGACTTTACTTGTTATTCTGGCTCCGAATCAGACAATTTATTCATTCAACTTGTTTCGTAGAGATCCCAAGTTATGTTATTATCCCTATTCAAGACTAATAATGTCTAATCCCTAGATTGAATAACCAAGACTTGTCTCTAATTAACACTCTAAGGTTGCGTTAACTCGATCTATGGATCCTCTTATTAGGTTTCACCCTAATCTGGCAAAATCTTGTCACCCTAATCTGGCAAAATCTTGTCACCCTATTTCTAGGCGCACAATCAACTCCGCTTAATTATGACAAAAGTACTCTTAGAAAGGGTTTATTCCTCCTCTGAATAAGAGCATGTCTTGAATCAGTATCCTGGGATATCAAAACAAGAATTAAAAACAAGTTAAATATTTATCATACGATTCAGAAAATAATAACAAGATTCGTCTTAGGTTTCATTCCCCTTAGGTATTTAGGGGTTTTAGTTCATAACTAAATAAGAAAACATCTCAGAAGAATAAAGAATACAAAACATAAAGAAAACCCAAAACTCCTGAAGGGAAATTGAGGAGAGATCTTCAGTCTTGATGATGAATCCTGGCTTCCGAGACGGATCAATCGACTTCCTTGGTGTAATTCCTTACCCCCTCTTCTCCTTCTCTCTTTTCTCCACTTCTAGGGTGTATTTATAGGCTTTGGAATGCGTATAAGCCCTCAAAAGTGGCCTTTTCCAAATTGGACTCAACTTGGGCTAAGCAGGGACACGCCCGTGTGCGAGCCAAATAAAATAGCACAGGCGTGTGCTATACCCATGTGAATCGTGCTTCAATTCTGCCAGATTGACACGGCCGTGTGGTCTACCCATGTGAAGAGGTCCAAGTCGTGTTGATTTCGTACTTTGGCCCATTTTCTCTATTTTTGACCATTTTCTCGTTCCTTTCGCTCTCCTATGCTCTACTAAGTATAAAATATGAAATTAAAGCATTAGGAGCATCGAATTCACCAATTCTAATGAGAAATCATTCATAAAATGCATTAAACATGGGGTCAAAATATGTATAATTTATGGGTTATCATATGCGAATTTGATATGTAAAAGCATTGAATTTTAGTTAGAAAGCTCAATATTTGTGAAAGTATTGCAGTGGAAATAGAATTTCTTAATTTAGCTATAAAGAGAAGTTGAGTTCGTGATTTATCAAGTTGTATAGAAATTGAGAAGATCCATAATATGTTTCTTATATATATGGTGTGATGATATAGATAAGATTCTTCATCTATAGTATCTCTTTCAGAAGTAGGAACTCAGCTTGTTATGACGTATAGAAAAAAAGAGATCAAAATATTAGCTCCTGAGGTTGAAAAGTTGAGAAATCTGAGGTTATGTGAGAAATTGATATGGCTATGTGAAAGCAAATCTTTAATCCATTCTCTGATAAGATTTCTGGGGACGAAAATACCTAGGGGAGAGTTATAACAGCTCGTTTTTAGGGTTAATTGGAACAGTGGTTTTGGGACCACAATTCAAAGTCAAAATATTTATTTTATTATTATTTTAATATTTACAGCATGATATTAGAGTTGCGTGATTTTCGCGAAGAAATTTTATCGTTTGAGTGGTTAATGAAGTAAAAAGGACTAAATTGCGTAAAGTGCAAAAGTTGTGTTCTATAACCTAAAGGTGTCAAATAGATATAGAACTCTAAAGTAAAGGTCCTTATGTGAAAAATAGACCATTTGTGAGTTATTGGATGATAGTCGAGTGGCATTTGGTGTAATTTCAAATGTTTTAAATGGTTTAATAGGTAAATAAGTAATTAATGTTAAAATTAATAAAACCAAAAGCCATATTTTATTTCTATCATCATCCCCAACCAAAAATTCAACCTAAAATCAGCCATGGGAGAAGCTTTTGGTTCGGCCAAGCTTCAAATGTCTGATTAGGTACGGTTTTAGTTCCGTTTTTTTATGATTTTTACGTTTTTGAGATCGTTGCTTTGTAACCTAGCTAGCCCGTATCTCTGTTTTTGAAATTGTTAATGATTTTGTGAGATGCCATTGATGAATATTCTTGCTTTTTGATGACTGATGATGGAATATGGAAGTTAGATGATAGTTTTACATATTCTACGAAGTGGTTTTGAGTGAAAATGCAAACTATGGACTAATTTGTGATATTATGAAATTATGTGGTTAAAAGTATGAATAAAGTGAAAATAGAGTAAAATTCAGCTAGCTTGGGTTTGTGCTTAATTTCATGAAATTGTGATTTTATGTGATAAGGACTAAATTGCAAAAATATGGAATAATAGGGGCAAAAGTGTAATTTTTCCAAAAGTGTAAATTGTGTTAAATTGAATGAATTAATGATTAAATAAGTAAAATTTTTTATCATATAGATTGAGAAAAATGAGATTGGATCTAGAACGGGGGCAAACAAAGTATTGGATTAGTCGATTTAATTCGTCGTTACAGCGAACGAGGTAAGTTTGTATGCTACTAAACGTATTTAAATTTTGTTATAGAAGTTTATTTATTATTTAATTATATACATTTATTTGTCATTGAACTGCGATGAATGTCAAATGAGCAACTATGAGCAAGAATCGACAAAGTTACGACATTTGAAAGTCTCGTACGAACCTTAGGAATAGTATAAGATACGAATGTCATGACATAAGGTTACTGAGATGTGACTACATGTAAGACCATGTCTGGGACATTGGCATTGTATTGTGATTACGTGTAGGACCATGTCTGGGACATTGGCATCATTATTTGATTTCGTGTAAGACCCTTTCTGGGACAGTGGCATCGGTATGTGATAACATATAAGACCATATTTGGGATATGGCATTGTATGAGCTATATGTGATTGACGAGTATCCTTAACGATTCTGAATGTTTCAATGGGCATAGTCAATACGAGAATGAAAGTACAATCAAATTTAGCGATTCAGGTTTGTACAGAACCTATATGAGAATCAAGTGAAGACAATTTGGTAATTTCTTACTCTGTCATGTATATGAAATGAGAAAGATTTATGTAGAAGTATGTTTCATGCCAAAATGTATTTATTTGGCTATAATGAGGTATGAATTGAATGATATGTGAGATATGAGTTATAGTTGTTTTAACTAAATATACATATGGCACATAGTGTGCGAAACATCGTTATTAGATGATATTTCACATAATTCACTTGGTTAAGAAAAGATGATCAATATTGAATTGAATAAAGTTTATATATATAATTGCTTATGCATATGAAAGTCTGAATGAATTGATAATAAGTATTTAAATGATACGTGTTTTGAATGAATAAACTCATGAAAGTCTTGATCATTTATGTGCATGAATTTGAGATAGAATGGTGAAATCATATGAATTATATCATGTTTTTGAGTAATTTTTAAAAATGTGGTTATTTTTTAATATGAGTTTTTACCATACGAGCTTACTAAGTTTTATAACTTACTTTGTTTTCTTTTCTATGTTTATAGAGTTTCGAAGGCTTGCTCGGGTTGGAAGTCGTCGGAGATTTCATCACACTATCCAACTATAGTTTGGTACATATGAGCTTTGTGATTTTGGTTATATGGCATGTGTAGGCTTGAGTCTTTTTTATAAAGGTTTTAGTGATATATTTGGTCATTTTATATGGTTTACTAATGACTTATGTTTGATGTGTAATTTACATTGTTTAATGGCATAATTTGGTATGGTTGATGATGGTTCAAGATGATTATTTGGTCATTTGGTATATGATGAGTATTTACTTATGAAAATCATGATTTTGGACATGATAAAGGAATGGCTAATAGATGATTTATGAGTCAAGCTTTGTGTGTGATTGATGGTAGTAAAAATACGTATTGAAATAGATTGTATTGATGAGTATGATGTGAATTTTGGTATATGTTTGAATAGGTGAGTAATGAGGAATGAATCATGCTAGTCTAGTATTTGTTTGAATGTACAAATGGTATTGAATTGAGTATATGAATGCTTGATTATTAAATAGCATTGTTTGGCTGCTTATAAATGTATTGAAATGGCACTATTTTGGTTAATAAGTGTGCTTGTGGAAAGGGTGGCAAATTGGCTTTACAAATGGCCTATTTTTGTCCACACGGGCAAAGACACAAGCGTGTGTCTCAACCGTGTGCGACACACGGTCATGTTACACAGTTGTGTGTTCGGGTACCCTTTTGAATTAAGGCAATATACCCTATAGTTTAGACACGCTCTAGACACACGGGTGTTTCTATTGGCCGTGTGAGGCACACGGGCTGTACATGGGCGTGTGGTCGACCGTGTGACCAAAGTCAGTAACGTCCCTATTTTTCCTACGGCCATGGCACATGGGCGTGTCTTTGCCCGTGTGGTACAAGTCAATACGTATGTCCTGTTTTCACACGGCCTGTGACACGGGCGTGTCTGGTGACCGTATGAGGCACACGTCCTGTTAACACGGGCTTGTGACCCTTATATTTTTAAAAGTTTTCTAAGTTTCTTAAAGTTTGCAAATAATATTGGTTTAGTCCCGAACCAGTTCTAAGCATGTTTTAAGGTCTCATAGAGCCTTATAAGGGACATTGTGAATGTTTTGAATGGATTTTGAGTATGAATATATAAATATATGTGAATGAAGTGTGTTATCTGGTAATGTCTCGTAACCTTATTTTGGTGACGGATACGGGTTAGGGGTGTTACATGAAGGGTCATTTGTTGAGTAGAGACAAACTTGACAATGAGTTTGGTTTGGATAGCAAGGAAAATAAGCAAGCTTCCGTTTTGGTAGCATCCAAAAAACGAGACAAAAGGTGTCGCTATTGTAAAAAAGTTAGGTCACGTCAAAGCAAATTGTTATAAACTATGAAATAAAAGAGCTGCTGAGAGTAATGAGTGCTAATCTGGCCAATGAAAGTAATGATGATTTCTTGTTAGTGTCAATGAGAGATAACTCCAAGCTCATGTCCGAGTGGATTCTAGATTCAAGATGTTCTTTCCACATGTGTCCCAATAGAGAATTGTTCTCCAAATATAGTTCGGCTGAAGGTGGAGTTGTGTGCATGGGAAACGATTCATCTAGTAAGGTAATTGGTATTAGTACTGTTAAAATTAGGATACACGATGGGACAATTAGGATAGTGTTAGATGTTAGGTATGTACCTGATTTACGAAAGAATCTCATCTCATTGAGTATTTTAGACTTGAAAGGTGCAGAATCAACATCGAGTCGAGAGGCATTAAAGTATCTTATGGAGCTTTCATTTTTTGTTAAAAGGTAAAAGGACTAGCAGTCTTTATATTCTGAAAGGTTCTACAGTGACCGGTGAAATCAGATGTCCCTCATTCGTTACAGTGTCAAAGTCAACTTGTTTGAAGCGGAGGCAACTTGGTCATAGGAGGGAAAAAAGTATGACTGTTTCGTTGAAGAGAGGTTCTATTTTAGATGCAGGTTTTGAAATTTTAGGGCACTATGTTCGTGAAAATCAAACTCGGTTTAGTTTTGATTTGGCAGTGTACAAGTCAAAGGCTAGAAGTCTTCCAGTTTCTAAGCACATATTTGACACAGTTAATTCCTTGCATAGTTCAAGATAGGCTCGTGGCGGACTTTGGCAAAGATGGCGTGGTGGAAATTGGAGATTTGTTAAATATGACTCCTATTTCAGTCAAATTTGAGAAATAATCCTCTAGTTTAACTCTATTTATTTGTTTTAATCAGACACTAATTAGTTTTGATTATTTTATTATTATTTGACTTATGAATTTAACCTATAAATAGGCTCTTTTACAACCTTAGAAAATATACCCATTAGATATTGGAACTCATAACACATTTAGAGAATTTTGTGTTTATGTTTTGAGGGTTCTTTGTTTTTGGATTTTTGGGGTTTAGTTTTTATCTCCATTTTTTGTACTCTTCATTCTTTTTCCATTATAGTAAAATTATCTTTGCCCGTGGTTTTTTATCTTCTTTGGAGGAGTTTTTCCACGTTAAATTCATGTGTTCAATTTCTCAATTTATTCCGCTATTTTTTTTACTTGTTGCATAAACGGGTCGATCCTAACACCCAGAAAGAAGAGATTGCTAATAATAAATAACATAAAATTATATCTATAACCTAAAAATTTCCTAATTATTGTTTTGCGTGCAAAAATTAAAATTACCTAGTGACATTGCCTCCCCAACAATGGCGTCAACAACTTGATCACCTCTGGACGTTCTAACGTCCAGAGTGTGAATACTACAATAAAATATAGAAGAACAAGGGGGAATCCATAAGTATATGAGTCGGGCTAATATAGTTTTACAATGAAGTAAATGAATACTCTAAGGATCGTACCCAGGGGAAGCAAGTGCTAGATCAATTCTTACCTAAACACTAAAAGATCTAATTAGTACATTGAATAAATTATAGTACGAGAACATGAAAGAAAGTTTTTTAAATTTTTTATAGTAATAAAATAAAATTGCATAAAATAAATATAATTCAAGAGATAGAAGAGTAGAGTAAGTCAAATCTTGATTATGGGTGATTAGCTCACTTCGGTAATCCCCATCAATTATTGCTTCGGGTTCCTCGTCAATCAACTAGTCGCTACCCTAGTAGGATTTTCCTATCTTCCACTAACATAACGAGTCAGTAAGAACTACTTATCTTTTGACCCCACAGTCAAGACTGGTTTGGGGTGAAGATGTTCACGAATAGGCAATACCAATTTTGGGTTAATTCCCACCTTGCTGACTTCCTAAGGTTGTCAGGCCTAGGGTTTGTTTCATGTTCTTCTTTTCCCAAACAGTTGATCTGTTGAGTAACCTATAAAACAATTAATCGATCATACTTCCATTCGCTAATCCCCCACAGAGGGATTAGTTTCGCATGGCTTGAAACACCCCTAACTCGTATCCATTGCCGGACTAGGGTTATGAGACATTACCGGACATATCGGAACATTTAATAATCAATTCACAATTATCATCCACACATCATAGCATCATAGTCAGACATCATTTCAAAGTCCCTTTCTTAGGTCATCGAGACCTTAAAACGCTTCAGAAGGGGTTGGGACTAAACTGAGCACAAACAAAATTTCTCAGAAACTTAACAAATTTTCAAAGTTACAGAGGTCACATGCCCATGTGATCAAGCTGTGTACCTTACATGGCATTAGACACGCCCGTGTGTCTAAGCCGTAGCTAAATAGAGCATACATACTGACTTGTACCACACTGCCGGAGACGTACACATGTGCCTTAGTCGTGGTTGAAACTGACTGGGGCCACACGACTAACCACACGCTTGTGTGTCTAGCTCGTGTACCCTTCGAAATGGCCACACGCCCATGTGCCAAGGCTGTGTGCCTCACACCGCCACCAGACACGCCTCTGTGTCTAAGCCGTGATCGAGACTGACTTTAAATTGTAGGACTACCCCAGGGGAAACACGACCGTGTAACATAACCGTGTGTCACACACGGCTGAGACACAGGCCCATGTCTCTGCCCATGTGGACAAAAATAGGCTATTTGCAAAGCCAATTTGCCACCCTAAATGGTAATCCCTACAAGTCCAAAATCAAAGCACAATTGTACCATAATTTCAACCAATTTCAATCACAAAACATATATCATTCATTTCAGATAATCACCAACCAATATCATCCTTATCATCCAAACCAAAACCTACTAAAATCCCATACCAAACTCATTCATTCATACATGTCATTATCCCAATTTTTCACATCCATTTTTCATATCAAAATCATACCATTTCCATAACTAATTCAAACAACTAACTTACCAAACTGACCATTTCTCACTAGGCTAATTATGCACTTCAAAACATACCATTTCTTAATGCAACTTATATACCAAAAACCAAACCAAATAGCAACTTTAATCTAGCCATATCACATGGCATGATATACACCTTACAAATCATATTCAAATACTTCTAGCCTATAAATGCCATACTTCAATATTCATATTTTCAAAAGGTACCAAAATAGATTTCGATAGTGTGGTGATGATCCTCGACTATCCCCGAGCTTCTGGTAGCTTCGATAATCTATAAAAAAATTGAAAAACACGCAAAGTAAGCTTTCAAAAGCTTAGTAAGCCATATACAAATAAACTTATCTCATAACACATTTCTAAACCAATTCATTCATATAGCTCATGGCAAAATGCAATCACATATTAATATGTCTCATATAGCTCATTTGATCATAATTCACTTACATATAACACATTTCATTCTCATAATAATTCATAAATATATCATATGTCCACAAATGTACATATACTTACCTTTCATTCTCAAACATGATATACATTTCAAATGTACCTTATTTGGATGCACATTCACATAGTCATTCGTTTCTCGGAATGCCCGTTGAACCGTACAGAATCAAATAGGATACACAGATAGCTTGAAAAGCTAGTACAATGCCAATGTCTCAGACGTGGTCTTACATGTAATCAAATATCGATGCCACTATCCTAGAAAGGGTCTTACTCGAAATCAAATATGATGCCGATGTCCCAGACATGGTCTTACACATAAATCCCAAATCGATGCCAACATCTCAGACGTGGTCTTGTATGAAATCAAATATCAGAATCCTATGTCATGACATATGTATCCTAACTATTCCTATGGTTCGTATAGGACTTTTCAGACGTCTTCACATTATTAGAACTTTCTCGGATTTCTCATATCCAACTCAAATAGCCATTCATCACTATTCAATAGCATATAAGCAATAAAAATTCAATTCAAAACACATTTATTTGTATATAGACTTACCTCGTACGGGAATGAATGAAAACGAATAGTTATTCAACTACTTTTGACTTTCCCTGATCTAATTCTATTTTCTTTGGTTCTTGATCTATACACATACTTGGTTGAATATTCATGTAGTCCATATATCCCCATATCTTTCATTTATTTCGCATTTTAGTCTCTCAGAATCTCATTTTCATAATTTAGCCCAAATTACTCAAATTCATCAAAAATTCAAAAACAAAACATATTAATCTAACACATGCCTTTCATTTTTCATCAATTAACATCAGAAAACTCACAATTTCATCAATGGATCAACTCAAAATCTTCATCAATTTTTTAAATTGAGACATGGGCTTGATAGAATACTTGAAAACATTTACAAAAACATAGAAATTATCAAATACCGATCAAAAACACATACCTTAATTAAGCCAAAACAATAGCTGAACCCTAGCAAGCTTTTATGCTTTCTTTTCCCTTCAATTTCGGAAAACCAAGATGATATTGCATGAATTTTGGCTTTTGTTTTGTTAATATTAACATAAATATCAATTTCCAATTTTAACTTTAATGTTAATTCATGAAAACTCATTAATACATGCCCATAATGGTCCATTCAAGCTTAAAATGGTCTATTAACAACATAAGGGCCTCAATTAAAAAGCCATAGCAAATAGGTACTTTTAACATATAGAATGTAACTTTTCCATTTTACGCGATTAGGTCCTTTTATCAAAATTAGGCACACAAATGATCAAATTTTTATACAAAACTGTCACACATATTAATTCACATATTATAAGCATAGGAAATAATATTAAAATATTTTTCTAACTCAGATCTGTGGTCCCAAAACCACTATTCTGACTAGGGTCTAAATCAGGCTGTTACATGGCTTTCATAAAAAATATGGAATAGATGGAAGAATTAATCATAGTGAATGAGTTAAAGTAGAGAGTTTAGGAAAAGCCAGATTGATATTAATAATAAGCACGAATCCACAAACGTTGATCTCCATCACAAATAAGATCTCTTGAAAGAAAATAAAGAACAAATAAGCTAAACTCTAAAAAACCTAAGAAAGTAAGAAAACAAAACTAATCTAAGCTAAACATAAATGAATAGATAATAAACACCTACAAAGTAACACAATGACTTTCTTAGATCACTCCTTAGGAACCACACCGCTTACACCGGCACATAACTAATCTGCAATGGGTAAAGAAAGGAATGGGTGAGTTTAACAAGCTCAGTGCATGCCTAGAACAACTACCACGCAAACAGTTCATCAAGCATTAGTGAAGCATATAAGTAGCAAAATTATAACAACCTCAACTTAGTTTACACATTTTACATCTTTTGCATATTTGATAGTTTAGTTTTAGATTCAACACATACACATTCATGCATACATCACAAAACATACAAATATATTTACAATTTAAGATAATTTGGCACTTGAGTTATGAAATGTAAAAATGGGAACTATCACCACTCATCGGATACACGGATCTCCAACACACCACATAGACTCATAAAGTCAAACATGTCCCACAAGCGAAGCATATAGATAACACTCTCCTTATTTCCCCTCAAGTGTCCCATTGAATGGAGCTTAGCTCACATTCCCTTATCCCTCCAACATGTCCTAGGGCCTTAACACCCAAAATCACTGTACTTATAGGTGCGTAATTACAATCCTATGGCATGCCAAATATATCCAATGGTCTCAAGTGTCACAGGGCCAAAATATATGTTATTAAACACACATATGTTGCTTACCAATTCTTTGCTCATTACCACTACATATTTTCATCATAAGCACAATCCTATGGCATGCCAACTATATCCAATGATCTCAAGTGTTACAAGGCCAAAATATATGTTATTAAACACACATATGTTGCTTACTGATTTTCTGCTCATTACCACTGCATATATGCATCATAAGCATAATATTATCACTAACACCTAGCTTGTTTGACATGTTCACATATATAATTCAACAATAATAATCACAAACACATAACATATGTAATGGCATATCATCTTAATACACATGTTATGCCATAACTAAATTCCCTAACAATGCATTGAATCGTGTCCACAAACAGTTAATCTAAACACTCACCAATTTACTTTTGCCGAAATGTCAAAAGCTCAAACTGGCCTTTCCTAGATCATAGATGGTCCTAATGAATCCAAAACTTCAACATAACAATCGACACAATAGCAACACATTTAGAAATTAACTAAGGATTCACCACAAGAAACCAAAAACATAAGCCTAAGTTATGTTCCTATGTAATTGAAACCTTTAACATAGAAAATTTTAAGTTTGAATATCTCGATCTATACTCAATAATTTTTCCTAAAACAAATTTTTTTCATCTTCTAATTCACCTACGACTAATTCCTAACCTTTAAACTACACAAAACTACACAATTCATGGTATCGACATTTCCCGACAAGTTTTAACTATTTTCAAGAAAATTCATTAAAACTCAAGAAATCTTTAATGAAAATTCAAAAAAAGTTTGGTAACCTCTTAATCATGTCAAAACCTTATGATTAACACTTTGAAATCACATTTTTACTCAAAAATTTGAAATTCACCATTAACGACCCTATTTTTGGCTTTTAATCAAAACATGTGATTTAGCGGCTAAAAATACAGTTTCAAAGGCCTAATAACATTAAAAACTAATGGGTAGATGATTGGGTAGCCTTGATGGAAGAAAAATGGACTTTTTTAGAAAACCCAGAAGACTCACTCTTGAGGAAGATGATGATTTTAATGAGATTTTAAGATGTTTTCTTGAAGATTTATGAAGGTTTAAGGCTTTGGAAATGATAGGAATCAAAGTAGTGTAGTTTGGAAATAAAAAATCAATTGGGAGAGCAAAGGAAAGCAAAGGGATGGCAACACTATGGAGAAAGGAGAAAATTATCGTGAAAATAAGCTTGGAATGGGCAGGTTTTATGTTCAATTTTAAAATTTGGCCTAATTGCCTCTTAAAAAAACACATTTTTTACTATGTTACAAATCAATTCTTTTTTAAAAATTAAAGGTTTCTAAAACACTTTTTTCAAAAATTGATTTAACCTTTAAAAAACTATAATAAAAAAACAAGACCGATATACCATGTCGCATAATTCCAGGCACTCTAAGGCTAGAATCCCTAAAATACCCCTAAAACTCTTAGGCCCTACTTTGAGGTGTTATAAGCTTGAAGTGATCTCACGCCTTGTAGAGTGTTTCCCTTTTTAGTTGCCAGAAATTGGTGATGCCGATCCCCAACTTCATCGTCTTGTTAGGTGGAAAATGCTTAATAAGGAACTGGTTGGCAAGCTCTTCCATAGTAGTGATCGAATCTATAGGCAGCAATTCTAACCACATAAACATCATCACACAATGAAAAGGGGAAGATTCGAATCAAAATAGCATCATCAAATGCCCCCATTGTATCTAAAAGTGTCACAGAGGGTTAAGAAACCCTTAAGGTGTTGATTCAGATCTTTATTCATCAATCCACAAAACTACAAATTGCTCTAGAACATTTGGATTATGGCCTACTTTATCTCAAAGTTATAAGAATTGATCAGCGGTGTGTTGATGCTACCTTACACAATACCCAAATTGGGCATGGCATAGTCCCTCAGCGTACGATATGCCATTTGCTCTCCAGCTTGTTGAATTTGCAACTATTGCTCCTTAAAAAGTGGATTTTGTTGCAGTGGATCAACTTGTGGTGAATCATCCATAGGAAACAATCCCCTTCTTTCTTTTTGCAAAGTCTTCACTAGTTCTAGATCAAATGGGAGCAGCTTGATTCTACTTTGAGTCATACACTGTAAAACAACACCACAAGAGATATAACCAAATTAATCAATAAAAATTTAAGAATATAAAATATGCAATAACAATAACAAAAAAAAGGTATCATATATATGATATCAGAACTCAATATTTATCTTCTTATATACATGCAAACTATAACTAGATAATCCAAACTATCAGACCAAAAACCTACTCAACAATGATTCCAACAACTTGACCGCGTCTTGGTGTGCATTCACCAAGGTAAAAAATTACAAATTGATATTAAAAGTGTGGTAGGTTACAAGTGTAACAAGCCTAGTTGTAATATTTATAAAGATATACAATGGAATACCTTACGGAGTACTCCAAGGATCAAACCCACAAGAGGTAGGTGAAACATTTTGAATTAATCAAAATGAGCATGCAAAATAAGTCTAAATAGCTAATTATCTATTAATTATAGTACAAAAAATCATGAAATATTGACTGAATATTAAACTAAATGTAGTGGCCTAATTGTAAAAATTTCGAAAGTTGTAAATTAATCAAGACAAACAAGTGGGAATTGGTTAATTTTTGTGTTCAAAATTAAATTTTGGATTAAGGAATTTAACAAAATAATTACCTAATTGTATTAATTAATACCTTTCAGCCTATAATTTTACCTAATTTTCAATTTAGTCCAATTTACCTTTCAATCCAACCAATTTACCTTTCAATCTAACTTAAACTAAAAAGGACAATTCAATTTCTACATCATAAGTGTAACATCTCGAAATAGGGCCTAAATGGAATAGTGGCTGTGAAACCACAAATCTGAGATAGAAAAGTTTATTTCGATTAATTTTTATGATTTACCGAGTGATTAGATGCATGTGTTAGAGTATTGATAAGAAATTTTATAGACTGCATGTTTAATTTGCCTATTAGGGCTTATTTGCAGAAATTGCTGTAACAGCCCGATTTAGGGCCTAAACGGAATGATGGCTTTAGAACCACAAATTTGAAGTCAAAAAATTTATTTCGATTAACTTTTAAGGTTTATTTACTGATTAAAATATTGTGTAAAAATATCGTTAAGTAATTTTACTGATAAAGTGCTTAATTGGACTTTTAGGACTAAATTGCAAAAGTTGCAAAATATGTGTTCTAATTCATAAGTACTTGATTGAAATGGGGGTTTAAAGAGGAGGTCCTTAAATGGAAATTATACCATTATATTTCGTTTGGACAAAAATGGGCATGAATAGGACAAAATTTTAAAGAAAGGCCTTAAGGGCATTTTAGTCATTCAGTAATTAAAAGAAATAAAAAGGAAAAATAAAGCCAAAATTTACTCATCTTTTTCATGGAGGCCAAAATTAGCATGGGGGAAGCCATGGCTAGGGTTTTCAAGCTTTCCAAGCTCAATAGTAAGTTCGTTCTAGCCTCGTTTTTCAAGTTCTTTACGATTTTGGAATCCCGGTAACTTGATTAAGCTTATTCTAGCAATAATTTAAGCTAGGGTTCATATTTGGAAAAATACCCGTAGGTAAAATGTGTTTATTTTGATGTTTTATGGTAGAATATGAAGGCTGAAATTATGTTAAACAACTTTTGCTAAGCAGTTTTAAGCAAAAATGAGTAAAACAGTTTAATCGGTAAAAGTTGTTATTGTTCATAACTATATGTTAGAGTGAGAATTTGATGTTTCCATAGAAGAGAAAAATGATCAGGATGTCATAAAACATAAGAATAAGGGATGAAGTTTAATTCCCGAGCCTAGGGAAAAAAGTGTAAATATGCAAAAGTTTAGGGGCAAAATTGCAATTTTTCCAAAGTTTGAGTTAAGGACTGTTTTGAATAATACATTAATTAAATAAGTAAAATATGATATTTTAGATCCTGGAAAACGAGATTTGAATCTAGAATGGGAGAAAAATAAAAAATCAGGAAAGTTGGTAAAATGACCGTTTTAGTATCGAGGTAAGTTCATATGTATAATAAGCATTAATTTATGTATGTTTCAATGTAAAATTGATATATTTACTATGATTACCAAGGTGTTGAAAGTAAGTATAATTATGATGATTATATGTTCAATATTAATTCAACATGGAAATGAGAAAGTATGTAAGTTTGTATGTAAATAATACATTATCTTTATTATGTTTTTGTATTTCAGCATATTTTATGTATTGTAGCTGATTTTTGAATCATAATTGACTATTGGAAGTATGGAATCAAGTATTAGAAAGAGAGAGAAATCCCGGTTGAACCTTCAAAAAGATTGGATGATACAGATGGTATGTAGCTAGGTCACATGTATGGTGCTGAGTGCACATCTTGTGTACAAGAGAGCTACAAGACATTATGATGTAGCTAGGTAGCATGAGTGATACTACGTGTACACCATGTAACACCCCGAACTCATGGCCGTTACCGGAAATCGAACACGAGGTGTTACCGGCTTACTTCATTTATTTCCCCCTATATATTTTTTTTTGTTCCAGGCAAGCTGGCTACTGTATCGTGGTCGCTTTAAAAATCATATTTTGAGTTATGAAACTCGAAATCCAATTCTGTAAATTTTCCCCAAAACTATACTCATATATCTTTATGGGGGAATTTTTTTAGAATTTTTGGTTGGGCCAATTAGTACAGTTTATTTGTTAAAATCTCCTCTGTTTCAAGGTTCGACTACACTGACCTCTGTACCTTACGATTTAAATATCTCCCTGTACAGGGCTTCAATGCCTATGCCGTTTGTCTCTAATAAAACTAGACTCGATAATTAATTTGTACATATAAGGCAAAACCTCTAATTATCTCGATAAAATTTACGGTGAATCTTCTAAGTCAAAATAGGGGATCCAGAAATTGCTCTGGCCCTGTTTCACAAGAATTTAATTAACTCCTAACATACAGCTCATATGGTCGTTTCACTTCTTCCATATGAAAATAGACTCATCAAGCTTCGATTTCATAATTTATTCCCATTTATACTATTTTAGTGATTTTTCAATCTCACATCACTGCTGCTGTCAGCATCTGTTACTAAAACAAACTATGCCTATTTCATGGTTTTTCCTTGATCTAACTAATAATTCATCATACATGTCACAATTTATGACCATGACTAGCCATGCCAAAGGCTAATCATCACCGAGCGTCTCCCTACTACACTATTACCAAATCATGAATTTAACACCGAAAATAATCAGCCATGACATATGGCATAATAACCGAGTAGGCCTCAACCAATACTCAACCAAAACCGAATTACCAAGACTTGTGTCCAAACATCATAGAACCAAATCCAACCGAACATTTATGCCATTTTCGCATGGCTAAAAGTTTACATACCAAATTTCAACAAAACATAATAGCCTATACATGCCGAAATGTTCTCCTAGACCAACTAAGAAGAAAATACCAAAAGTTGCTAGCCGGTGTGATGACTTCGATGACGGTCCCGAGTACGCAAAAAGTCGAGTCCAAGAAACCTAAAATAGGTGACAAGCAAACACCGAATGAGTATATAACTCAGTAAGTCATAAGCAATGCACTACCATCCATTAATAACATTATCACAAGAGGAAACAAAATGGAACGAGGCTAATTACTCCATCCAAACCGAACTATACCATAGTTCCTTAGACCTTTCGGTTCAATCTCATACCAAGTCATACATTCACATTCCATATACTAATCAATAGGATATTTGAGGCATTTTCATACATCATTTTATTTTCGTTAAAATCATACAACTAAATAACCTTTCACCTATTCCACGATGAACCTTATGCACGTGACTTCAATTGTAATTGTCACATAGGTTCAAAACTTACCAAGCTCAACTCCAAATATAAACATAGCGCCTATTAGCCATGAACTCAAGGTACTTACCCCTTTCCGCTGTCCGAAATCGACTCGGTAAGGTCGCACCCTTAATATAAATAATTGATAGAAAATATATATATATATAGTGGGTTCGCACACATAGTGCTTAATAATCAACCACGCACACTTAGTGCCATGTACTTTAAACTCGCACACTTAGTGCCATGCATTTCAAGCCCGCACACTTAGTGCCAATCTCACAACCGTGAACACTTGTTGCCCGCACACTTAGTGTCGAAAACCAACCATTCTATACGCTTCACTGCCTTTTTACATTCGACAATTTCATCTCTACATACATATACATTTGTATACATTTCATCTCATTAAACACAATTGCATAGGTATTACGATCATTTAAATCAATACCAACTATATGCTTAATGACTTACCTTGTGTTGGGTAAAATAATTCCAAGTCGGCTACTCGATGACCTTCGATTTCCCCTTGTTGGACGCCTCTCCTTTAGGATCTTGAGCTTAAACAAATAAATTAACTCATTCAACCGCTTTGCTACATATATTGGTATTCACATTTTAATGATTTTATGACATACAGAACGGCATGGTAAAATTTTTATCTTGCTACCTCATGTTCTTAGCTATTCGGCTAATAACTTTATGCAATTACCATACTTTCAATAATCTAATCACACATGCATATGCATACTTGGAAATTCGGCAATCACCTTGCTAATTTTAAACTCAACATCACATAAGCTCCCAAGTGATGGCCGAATATGTATATCTATACTATCACCTATAATTCATCAAATCACAAAATTTCATCTCATGAACACTTGACCCATTTTTACCCCATATGGCCGAATGTGCAAGATTAAATTCAACACCACCTATGTACTTAATTAGGTGGCCGAATATACCAAGTTAGACTTGACATTATACGTCACAAGAACTCTAATTTAATTTGTCAATTGCATGGCCAAGAACTCACAAGTGCCTTATCTACAACCTATTCGGCCTTACTACTTAAACTTAGCCTTTCATACACTTATCTCTATTGTTTTAGAAGGCCGAATCCTTATGTGTTCCAACATCTAGCTTACTCAATTCAACACATCAAAACGACATTTAGGCCGATTTTGCTAGCACACAAGCCTTTGACCGAATGTCCTTGACCTCTAGTCACCTAAATTTTTATTCTTTAAAACTCATCCAAGACCACATTCGGCACCTCCAACCAATAATTTAGATATTCTCAAGTTCATTCACACGTACAATTATATATCACATTAAGCATTAATCATTTTGCAACATGAATTCTATAGCATGGCCGAATACTCATGCACATACACACATAACAACAAGAACTCAATGACACAAAAATCTCCTTTCCAAAGTACATACATACCCATACATACGGCAACTTCCATTCTTTTCTCCCAACAATGAATCCATGAATTTTGCCATGGGTTAACTAGACTATACCCATATCAACTAAATCTCAATATCAGTTAGAATAAAAATCACAATGCATACCTTTCCATTGAAATAGCCATGGCCGAATGCCTTGGTTTCTTTTTTTTTCAATCTTTCCTTTCTCAATTTCGGCAAATGAAGAAGATGGAAGATGAGCCTTCCTTCACCTTTGTTTTCTTTACTCACGGCAATTGTAACAAGGAAAAGGATGAACAATCCTTCTTCCTCCCTTATTTTATTCATCTTTTTCCTTTTTAATTCCTTTCTTTAATTTATTCTAATTTACTTACCAATATTAAATAATAAACAACGTAAACTTGGAGGAATGGAACCATGCTTGGCCGGCCACTTAACGTGAATTGGGCACTTTGACATGCAAACCCAAACTTTCCTATTTTAATACTATTTGGTCCTTACTTATTTACCTATCATAATTTTCTAAGTCTCTCAACTAGATCCTTTCAAGAAAAATTCACATTCCTAAGATAAAATTAAAACATCAAATTTTTATACAAGTACTATCACACATATAAGATATGCAGATAAAATTTTAACTAAATTTTATGACTCGGTTTTGTGGTCTCGAAACCACATTCGGACTAGGGTCAAATTAGGGCTGTCACAACTCTCCCCCACATAAGGAATTTTCGTCCCCGAAAATCTTACCAGTGAAAAATTTAGGATATCGATCCTTCATAGAGTCCTCAAGTTCCCAAGTGGCTTCTTCGATTCCGTGTTTATGCCACAACACCTTAACTAATGGGATTTTCTTATTTCGCAACTCTTTTACTTCACGCATCAAAATGCGAACCGTCTCTTCTTCATAACTCAAGTTAGGCTGAATCTTGATCTCAGATGGAGTGATTACGTGCGACGAGTCAGACCTATATCGTCGAAGCATCGAGACATGGAAAACGTTGTGAATCTTTTCAAGCTCAGGGGGTAAAATTAACCGGTATGCGACTAGCCCAACTCATTCGGATACTTCATATGGACCGATGAACCTCGGACTCAATTTGCCCTTACGGCCAAATCTAAGCACCTTCTTCCAGGGTGAAACTTTGAGAAATACTTTGTCTCCAACCTGATATTCAATGTCTTTTCTTTTCAAATCCGCATACGACTTTTAACGATCCGAAGCAGCTTTCAAACTTTCGTGAATTACTCGGACTTTCTGCTCGGCATCCTTAATCAAATCAACCCCAAGGATCTTACTTTCACTAAGTTAAGTCCAAAATAATGGGGTACGGCATTTACGACCGTATAAAGCCTCGTAAGGTGCCATCTTAATGCTTGACTGAAAACTATTGTTGTAAGCGAATTCGATCAAAGGCAGATATCTTTCCCATGAACCACAAAACTCTAAAACACAACATCTCAACATATCCTTGGGTATCTGAATTATCCGCTCAGATTGGCCATCAGTCTGAGGATGGAATGCGGTGCTAAAGTGCATCTTGGTACCCAATGCTTCTTGTAATTTCTTCCAAAATCGCGAGGTAAATCTTGGGCCTCTATCCGACACGATGGAAATAGGTACCCCATGCAACCGAACTATTTGGGAGACATATAATTCTACCAATTTATCGAGCGAAAAATCCGTACGGACAGGGATAAAATGAGCAGACTTGGTCAATCTATCAACAATGACCCAGACCGAGTCTTTCTTACTCTGAGTCAACAGTAACCCAGATATAAAGTCCATTGTTATTCGATCCCATTTCCATTCGGGTATCATGATTGGCTGATGTAATCCTGATGGTACTTGATGTTCCGCTTTCACTTGTTGACATATCAAACACCTTGAAACAAATTCAGAAATGTCTCGTTTCATACTGGGCCACCAAAATTGGCGTTTCAGGTCATTGTACATTTTAGTACTACCCGGGTGGACTGACATTCGACTACTATGAGCCTCGTTCAAAATCATCGAAATAAGTTCTGAATTTCTTGGAACACATAATCGACCTCTGAACGTCAAGCAATCATTATCGTCAATCCGGAACTCCGATTCCTTATTCGAAGCACATTCAGCTCGTTTAGTGACCATTTCAGCATCGACTTTCTGGGATTCAAGTATTTGACGAATCAATAATGGTTTGGCCTCTAATTCAGCTACTAGCACCCCATCGGGTGAGACGGATAAGTGAGCATTCACCGCTCTCAAAGCAAACAGTACTTTCCGACTTAAAGCATCGGCAACCACGTTAGCCTTTCCCGGGTGATAATCAATAACAAGTTCGTAGTCCTTCAACAACTCAAGCCAACGTCTTTGCCGTAGATTTAGATCTCTTTGAGTCATCAGATATTTTAGACTCTTGTGGTCCGAATAAATATGACACCTTTCTCCAAACAAGTAATGTCGCCATATTTTCAAGGCGAACACTATGGCTGCTAATTCAAGATCGTGGGTCGGATAGTTTCTCTCATGCGGATTTAATTGTCTCGACGCGTAAGCCACAACTCGACCTTCTTGTATCAACACACAACCTAGCCCAAGCAAGGATGCATCACTGTAAATAACAAACTCCTTGTCGGACTCCGGCTGTACTAGCACTGGGGCCTCGATTAAACAGGTTTTTAGTCGATCGAAACTTTCCTGACAGTGTTCTGACCATTCGAACTCAACATCTTTTTGAAGTAGTTTTGTCAACGGTGCAGCTATCATCGAAAAGCCCTTTACAAAACGTCGGTAGTATCCGGCAAGTCCAAAAAGCTCCTAACTTCAGTAACATTCCTTGGAGGTTTCCAATCGAGTATGGCCGAAATTTTGTTCGGGTCCACTCTGACACCCGATGCGGACTCCACGTGTCCCAAAAAGCTAACCTCTCTCAACCAAAATTCACATTTACTGAATTTTGTGTATAACTGCTTGTCTCGTAAAATCTGTAATACTAACCTCAAATGCTCGGGTGTTCGGCTTCACCTTGTGAATAAGCTAAAATATCATCAATAAACACAACCACAAATCGATCCAAGTATGGCCTGAATACTCGATTCATTAAATCCATAAATACCGCAGGGGCATTATTGAGCCCAAACGGCATCACTAAGAATTCGTAGTGACCGTACCTCGTTCTAAAAGCGGTTTTGGGTATGTCCGAGTCTCGAACCCTCAACTGATAATAACCAGATCTCAAATCTATCTTGGAAAATACTGAGGCTCCCTTTAATTGATCAAACAAATCATCAATACGTGGCAACGGGTATTTATTCTTTATGGTCACTTTATTCAACTGACGATAGTCGATGCACAATCTCATGGTTCCATCCTTCTTTTTCACAAACAATACGGGTGCGCCCCATGGAGAAAAACTCGGTCGAGCGAAACCTCTATCCATCAATTCTTGCAATTGAACTTTCAATTCCTTTAATTCTGTTAATGCCATACGATACGGGGCTATTGAGATTGGCGTGGTACCAGGTACAATCTCGATGCCGAATTCCACCTCTCGAACCGGTGGCAACCCCGGTAACTCCTCAGGAAAAACATCTGAATACTCACAAACCACTAGTACTGATTCAAGTTTCCTTTCCGTCTCTTTGCTATCAAATACATACGCAAGGTATGTTTCACACCCCTTTTTCACATATCTCTGAGCGGTCATTGAAGATATTATCGCTGGCACCCCCTTCAAATCAGTAGACTCAACTTGGACTACTTCATTATTTGTACTCCTAAAATCAATGGTTTTCCTTTTACAGTTCACCACTGCATCATGTACGGTCAACCAATCCATACCCAGAATAACATCAAATTCGTCAAACGGTAAAAGCATCAAATCAGCCAGAAAACAGGATTCTCGGATTATTAGAGGGCATCTCTTACACACTTTATCAACAAGTACGTATTGACCCAAAGGGTTTGACACTCGAATTACGAACTCAGTAGACTCGACAGGTAGAGTCTTACTGGATGCTAAGGTTTCACATACATATGAATGAGTAGAGCCAGGGTCAATCAATGCAATCACACTAGTATCAAAGAGAGTGAAAGTACCAGTGATAACATCAGGGGAGGATGCCTCCTCTCGTGCGCGAATGGCATATGCTCTAGCAGGAGTACGAGTCTCGGTTCGAACAGCCGTATCAGAGGCCCCTCTCTGACTACCACCCCTACCTCCTGAAATTCTCGGTGGTCTACCTCTAGCTGTCATTCCACTAGGTCTTGCACCTTGCATCTTATTCTTCTCATCAAGCTCCGTGCAATCTCTAATGAAGTGGTCCTTCGAACCGCTTCCGTAACAGGCCCTGTTAGTAGACTTACCCCAACATTCACCTATGTGTCGTATTCCACATTGGGGGCATTCAGGTTTCTCTTGACGATTATGCCCACACTAGCTACCGAAGTAGCTCGGGAGTCTGTCGATGGTCGTGCTCTAATGGAAATTCCCGCAGTCGTCCTCGATTTATTAGTGTCCTCCCTGAACTTCTTTACAGCCGAGGACGGAGCTTTACCCGTCGATCTTTTACGATAGTCTCTAGCTTCAAATTCAGCCTTCTTCTTCTCCTTTCCAAGTTCTTCTGCCTTGCAGGCTCGTTCAACTAGTGTTACGAATTCTTTTATCTCCAAAATACCCACTAGTAGCTTTAAATCTTCATTCAATCCTTCTTCAAATCTCTTACACATAGCAACCTCATCAGCCACACACTCCCGGGCATACCGACTGAGTCTTACGAACTCATGTTCGTATTCAGATACTGTCATACGGCCTTGCTTGAGTTCCAAGAATTCCTTACGCTTTTGATCGATGAACCGTTGACTAATATATTTCTTTCGAAATTCCGCTTGGAAGAAATCCCAAGTAACTCATTCGTTTGGGACTATGGAAATCAAGGTCCTCCACCAATAGTAAGCTGAGTCTCGCAACAAGGATATAGCACACTTTAGACATTCATCGGGTGTGCATGATAGTTCATCAAACACCCGAATGGTGTTATCAAGCCAGAACTCGGCCCTTTCGGCATCATCAGTAACTATGGCCTTGAACTCCTCAGCCCCGCGCTTCCTAATCAAGTCTACAGGTGGTTTACTCAGCCTCACAGGATCAGTAACTGATGGCATTACGGGCTCTTGGGGTGGATTATTCAAATTCGGGAATGGTTGGACAGCCGAATTGGTTCGGGCATATTGCGCGACCCATTCATTCATCATGGCGAAGAAGGCTTGTTTTGCCCCCTCATCTTGATATTTGCAGATGACTGAGGTTCAACAGGTGGTGTCCCTTGCGTAGGAGCAGCCGCTACACTTTCAACGTCATCCGCTAAGGTCTCTCTACCCCGGGTTCCATTACTAATCAAAACAAAATTTTAACCGTCAGAAGTCATCACATTATTAAGCACTAACATTAAGGCATGTATAGCTAGACTCATACGCACTATGGTAGTCCTAGAATCGACTAAACCATAGCTCTGATACCAATAAAATGTAACACCCTGAACTCATGGCCGTTACCGGAAATCGAACACGAGGTGTTACCGGCTTACTTCATTTATTTCCCCCTATATATATATTTTTTTGTTCCAGGCAAGCTGGCTACTGTATCGTGGTCGCTTTAAAAATCATATTTTGAGTTATGAAACTCGAAATCCAATTCTGTAAATTTCCCCGAAACTAGACTCATATATTTTTATGGGGGAAATTTTTTTAGAATTTTTGGTTGGGCCAATTAGTACAATTATTTGTTAAAGTCTCCCCTGTTTCAAGGTTCGACTACACTGACCTCTGTACCTTACGATTTAATATCTCCCTGTACAGGGCTTCAATGCCTATGTCGTTTTCTCTAATGAAACTAGACTAGATAATGAATTTGTACATATAGGGAACAACCTCTAATTATCTAGATAAAATTTACGGTGAATTTTCTAAGTCAAAATAGGGGATCCAGAAATCGCTCTGGCCCTGTTTCATAAGAATTTAATTAACTCCTAACATACAGCTCATATGGTCATTTCATTTCTTCCATATGAAATAGACTCATCAAGATTCGATTTCATAATTTATTCATTATTTAATTCCATTTCTACTATTTTTAGTGATTTTCAATCTCACATCACTGTTGCTGTCAGCATCTGTTACTAAACAAACTATGCCTTTCATGATTTTTCCTTGATCTAATAATAATTCATCATACATGTCACAATTATGACCATGACTAGCCATGCCAAGGCTAATCATCCCGAGCGTCTCCTACACACATACAAATCATGAATTAACACCGAAAATAATCAGCCATGACATATGCATAATAACCGAGTAGCTCAACCAATACTCAACCAAAACCGAATTACCAAGACTTGTGTCCAAACATCATAGAACCAAATCCAACCGAACATTTATGCCATTTCGCATGGCTAAAGTTACATACCAAATTTCAACAAACATAATACCTAAATGCCGAAATGTTCCTAGACCAACTAAGAAGAAAATACCAAAGTTGCTAGCCGGTGTGATGACTTCGATGACGGTCCCGAGTACGCAAAAAGTCGAGTCCAAGAAACCTAAAATAGGTGACAAGCAAACACCGAATGAGTATATACTCAGTAAGTCATAAGCAATGCACTACCATCCATTAATAGCATTATCACAAGAGGAAACAAAATGGAACGAGGCTAATTACTCCATCCAAACCGAACTATACCATAGTTCCTTAGACCTTTCGGTTCAATCTCATACCAAGTCATACATTCACATTCCATATACTAATCAATAGGATATTTGAGGCATTTTCATACATCATTTTATTTTCGTTACAATCATACAACTAAATAACCTTTCACCTATTCCACGATGAACCTATGCACATGACTTCAATATAATTGTCAATAGGTTCAAAACTTACCAAGCTTAACTCCAAATATAAACATAGCGCCTATTAGC
>NC_053427.1:54239433-54303022 GCF_007990345.1 Gossypium hirsutum
AACTCATGGCCGTTACCGGAAATCGACACGAGGTGTTACCGGCTTACTTCATTTATTTCCCCCTATATATTTTTTTTTGTTCCAGGCAAGCTGGCTACTGTATCGTGGTCGCTTTAAAATCATATTTTGAGTTATGAAACTCGAAATCCAATTCTGTAAATTTTCCCCAAAACTATACTCATATATCTTTATGGGGAATTTTTTTAGAATTTTTGGTTGGGCCAATTAGTACAGTTTATTTGTTAAAATCTCCTCTGTTTCAAGGTTCGACTACACTGACCTCTGTACCTTACGATTTAAATATCTCCCTGTACAGGGCTTCAATGCCTATGCCGTTTGTCTCTAATAAACTAGACTCGATAATTAATTTGTACATATAAGGCAAAACCTCTAATTATCTCGATAAAATTACGGTGAATCTTCTAAGTCAAAATAGGGGATCCAGAAATTGCTCTGGCCCTGTTTCACAAGAATTTAATTAACTCCTAACATACAGCTCATATGGTCGTTTCACTTCTTCCATATGAAAATAGACTCATCAAGCTTCGATTTCATAATTTATTCCCATTTATACTATTTTTAGTGATTTTTCAATCTCACATCACTGCTGCTGTCAGCATCTGTTACTAAAACAAACTATGCCTATTTCATGGTTTTCCTTGATCTAACTAATAATTCATCATACATGTCACAATTTATGACCATGACTAGCCATGCCAAAGGCTAATCATCACCGAGCGTCTCCCTACTACACTATTACCAAATCATGAATTTAACACCGAAAATAATCAGCCATGACATATGGCATAATAACCGAGTAGGCCTCAACCAATACTCAACCAAAACCGAATTACCAAGACTTGTGTCCAAACATCATAGAACCAAATCCAACCGAACATTTATGCCATTTTCGCATGGCTAAAAGTTTACATACCAAATTTCAACAAAACATAATAGCCTATACATGCCGAAATGTTCTCCTAGACCAACTAAGAAGAAAATACCAAAAGTTGCTAGCCGGTGTGATGACTTCGATGACGGTCCCGAGTACGCAAAAAGTCGAGTCCAAGAAACCTAAAATAGGTGACAAGCAAACACGAATGAGTATATAACTCAGTAAGTCATAAGCAATGCACTACCATCCATTAATAACATTATCACAAGAGGAAACAAAATGGAACGAGGCTAATTACTCCATCCAAACCGAACTATACCATAGTTCCTTAGACCTTTCGGTTCAATCTCATACCAAGTCATACATTCACATTCCATATACTAATCAATAGGATATTTGAGGCATTTCATACATCATTTTATTTTCGTTAAAATCATACAACTAAATAACCTTTCACCTATTCCACGATGAACCTTATGCACGTGACTTCAATTGTAATTGTCACATAGGTTCAAAACTTACCAAGCTCAACTCCAAATATAAACATAGCGCCTATTAGCCATGAACTCAAGGTACTTACCCCTTTCCGCTGTCCGAAATCGACTCGGTAAGGTCGCACCCTTAATATAAATAATTGATAGAAAATATATATATATATAGTGGGTTCGCACACATAGTGCTTAATAATCAACCACGCACACTTAGTGCCATGTACTTTAAACTCGCACACTAGTGCCATGCATTTCAAGCCCGCACACTTAGTGCCAATCTCACAACCGTGAACACTTGTTGCCCGCACACTTAGTGTCGAAAACCAACCATTCTATACGCTTCACTGCCTTTTTACATTCGACAATTTCATCTCTACATACATATACATTTGTATACATTTCATCTCATTAAACACAATTGCATAGGTATTACGATCATTTAAATCAATACCAACTATATGCTTAATGACTTACCTTGTGTTGGGTAAAATAATTCCAAGTCGGCTACTCGATGACCTTCGATTTCCCCTTGTTGGACGCCTCTCCTTTAGGATCTTGAGCTTAAACAAATAAATTAACTCATTCAACCGCTTTGCTACATATATTGGTATTCACATTTTAATGATTTTATGACATACAGAACGGCATGGTAAAATTTTTATCTTGCTACCTCATGTTCTTAGCTATTCGGCTAATAACTTTATGCAATTACCATACTTTCAATAATCTAATCACACATGCATAGCATACTTGGAATTCGGCAATCACCTTGCTAATTTAAACTCAACATCACATAAGCTCCCAAGTGATGGCCGAATATGTATATCTATACTATCACCTATAATTCATCAAATCACAAAATTTCATCTCATGAACACTTGACCCATTTTTACCCCATATGGCCGAATGTGCAAGATTAAATTCAACACCACCTATGTACTTAATTAGGTGGCCGAATATACCAAGTTAGACTTGACATTATACGTCACAAGAACTCTAATTTAATTTGTCAATTGCATGGCCAAGAACTCACAAGTGCCTTATCTACAACCTATTCGGCCTTACTACTTAAACTTAGCCTTTCATACACTTATCTCTATTGTTTTAGAAGGCCGAATCCTTATGTGTTCCAACATCTAGCTTACTCAATTCAACACATCAAAACGACATTTAGGCCGATTTTGCTAGCACACAAGCCTTTGACCGAATGTCCTTGACCTCTAGTCACCTAAATTTTTATTCTTTAAAACTCATCCAAGACCACATTCGGCACCTCCAACCAATAATTAGATATTCTCAAGTTCATTCACACGTACAATTATATATCACATTAAGCATTAATCATTTTGCAACATGAATTCTATAGCATGGCCGAATACTCATGCACATACACACATAACAACAAGAACTCAATGACACAAAAATCTCCTTTCCAAAGTACATACATACCCATACATACGGCAACTTCCATTCTTTTCTCCCAACAATGAATCCATGAATTTGCCATGGGTTAACTAGACTATACCCATATCAACTAAATCTCAATATCAGTTAGAATAAAAATCACAATGCATACCTTTCCATTGAAATAGCCATGGCCGAATGCCTTGGTTCTTTTTTTTCAATCTTTCCTTTCTCAATTTCGGCAAATGAAGAAGATGGAAGATGAGCCTTCCTTCACCTTTGTTTTCTTTACTCACGGCAATTGTAACAAGGAAAAGGATGAACAATCCTTCTTCCTCCCTTATTTATTCATCTTTTTCCTTTTTAATTCCTTTCTTTAATTTATTCTAATTTACTTACCATATTAAATAATAAACAACGTAACTTGGAGGAATGGAACCATGCTTGGCCGGCCACTTAACGTGAATTGGGCACTTTGACATGCAAACCCAAACTTTCCTATTTAATACTATTTGGTCCTTACTTATTTACCTATCATAATTTTCTAAGTCTCTCAACTAGATCCTTTCAAGAAAAATTCACATTCCTAAGATAAAATTAAAACATCAAATTTTATACAAGTACTATCACACATATAAGATATGCAGATAAAATTTAACTAAATTTTATGACTCGGTTTGTGGTCTCGAAACCACATTCGGACTAGGGTCAAATTAGGGCTGTCACAACTCTCCCCCACATAAGGAATTTTCGTCCCCGAAAATCTTACCAGTGAAAAATTTAGGATATCGATCCTTCATAGAGTCCTCAAGTTCCCAAGTGGCTTCTTCGATTCCGTGTTTATGCCACAACACCTTAACTAATGGGATTTTCTTATTTCGCAACTCTTTTACTTCACGCATCAAAATGCGAACCGTCTCTTCTTCATAACTCAAGTTAGCTGAATCTTGATCTCAGATGGAGTGATTACGTGCGACGAGTCAGACCTATATCGTCGAAGCATCGAGACATGGAAAACGTTGTGAATCTTTTCAAGCTCAGGGGGTAAAATTAACCGGTATGCGACTAGCCCAACTCATTCGGATACTTCATATGGACCGATGAACCTCGGACTCAATTTGCCCTTACGGCCAAATCTAAGCACCTTCTTCCAGGGTGAAACTTTGAGAAATACTTTGTCTCCAACCTGATATCAATGTCTTCTTTCAAATCCGCATACGACTTTTAACGATCGAAGCAGCTTTCAAACTTCGTGAATTACTCGGACTTTCTGCTCGCATCCTTAATCAAATCAACCCAAGGATCTTACTTCACTAAGTTAAGTCCAAAATAATGGGTACGGCATTTACGACCGTATAAAGCCTCGTAAGTGCCATCTTAATGCTTGACTGAAAACATTGTTGTAAGCGAATTCGATCAAAGGCAGATATCTTTCCCATGAACCACAAAACTCTAAAACACAACATCTCAACATATCCTTGGGTATCTGAATTATCCGCTCAGATGGCCATCAGTCTGAGGATGGAATGCGGTGCTAAAGTGCATCTTGGTACCCAATGCTTCTTGTAATTTCTTCCAAAATCGCGAGGTAAATCTTGGGCCTCTATCCGACACGATGGAAATAGGTACCCCATGCAACCGAACTATTTGGGAGACATATAATTCTACCAATTTATCGAGCGAAAAATCCGTACGGACAGGGATAAAATGAGCAGACTTGGTCAATCTATCAACAATGACCCAGACCGAGTCTTTCTTACTCTGAGTCAACAGTAACCCAGATATAAAGTCCATTGTTATTCGATCCCATTTCCATTCGGGTATCATGATTGGCTGATGTAATCCTGATGGTACTTGATGTTCCGCTTTCACTTGTTGACATATCAAACACCTTGAAACAAATTCAGAAATGTCTCGTTTCATACTGGGCCACCAAAATTGGCGTTTCAGGTCATTGTACATTTTAGTACTACCCGGGTGGACTGACATTCGACTACTATGAGCCTCGTTCAAAATCATCGAAATAAGTTCTGAATTTCTTGGAACACATAATCGACCTCTGAACGTCAAGCAATCATTATCGTCAATCCGGAACTCCGATTCCTTATTCGAAGCACATTCAGCTCGTTTAGTGACCATTTCAGCATCGACTTTCTGGGATTCAAGTATTTGACGAATCAATAATGGTTTGGCCTCTAATTCAGCTACTAGCACCCCATCGGGTGAGACGGATAAGTGAGCATTCACCGCTCTCAAAGCAAACAGTACTTTCCGACTTAAAGCATCGGCAACCACGTTAGCCTTTCCCGGGTGATAATCAATAACAAGTTCGTAGTCCTTCAACAACTCAAGCCAACGTCTTTGCCGTAGATTTAGATCTCTTTGAGTCATCAGATATTTTAGACTCTTGTGGTCCGAATAAATATGACACCTTTCTCCAAACAAGTAATGTCGCCATATTTTCAAGGCGAACACTATGGCTGCTAATTCAAGATCGTGGGTCGGATAGTTTCTCTCATGCGGATTTAATTGTCTCGACGCGTAAGCCACAACTCGACCTTCTTGTATCAACACACAACCTAGCCCAAGCAAGGATGCATCACTGTAAATAACAAACTCCTTGTCGGACTCCGGCTGTACTAGCACTGGGGCCTCGATTAAACAGGTTTTTAGTCGATCGAAACTTTCCTGACAGTGTTCTGACCATTCGAACTCAACATCTTTTTGAAGTAGTTTTGTCAACGGTGCAGCTATCATCGAAAAGCCCTTTACAAAACGTCGGTAGTATCCGGCAAGTCCCAAAAAGCTCCTAACTTCAGTAACATTCCTTGGAGGTTTCCAATCGAGTATGGCCGAAATTTTGTTCGGGTCCACTCTGACACCCGATGCGGACTCCACGTGTCCCAAAAGCTAACCTCTCTCAACCAAAATTCACATTTACTGAATTTTGTGTATAACTGCTTGTCTCGTAAAATCTGTAATACTAACCTCAAATGCTCGGGGTGTTCGGCTTCACCTTGTGAATAAGCTAAAATATCATCAATAAACACAACCACAAATCGATCCAAGTATGGCCTGAATACTCGATTCATTAAATCCATAAATACCGCAGGGGCATTATTGAGCCCAAACGGCATCACTAAGAATTCGTAGTGACCGTACCTCGTTCTAAAAGCGGTTTTGGGTATGTCCGAGTCTCGAACCCTCAACTGATAATAACCAGATCTCAAATCTATCTTGGAAAATACTGAGGCTCCCTTTAATTGATCAAACAAATCATCAATACGTGGCAACGGGTATTTATTCTTTATGGTCACTTTATTCAACTGACGATAGTCGATGCACAATCTCATGGTTCCATCCTTCTTTTTCACAAACAATACGGGTGCGCCCCATGGAGAAAAACTCGGTCGAGCGAAACCTCTATCCATCAATTCTTGCAATTGAACTTTCAATTCCTTTAATTCTGTTAATGCCATACGATACGGGGCTATTGAGATTGGCGTGGTACCAGGTACAATCTCGATGCCGAATTCCACCTCTCGAACCGGTGGCAACCCCGGTAACTCCTCAGGAAAAACATCTGAATACTCACAAACCACTAGTACTGATTCAAGTTTCCTTTCCGTCTCTTTGCTATCAAATACATACGCAAGGTATGTTTCACACCCCTTTTTCACATATCTCTGAGCGGTCATTGAAGATATTATCGCTGGCACCCCCTTCAAATCAGTAGACTCAACTTGGACTACTTCATTATTTGTACTCCTAAAATCAATGGTTTTCCTTTTACAGTTCACCACTGCATCATGTACGGTCAACCAATCCATACCCAGAATAACATCAAATTCGTCAAACGGTAAAAGCATCAAATCAGCCAGAAAACAGGATTCTCGGATTATTAGAGGGCATCTCTTACACACTTTATCAACAAGTACGTATTGACCCAAAGGGTTTGACACTCGAATTACGAACTCAGTAGACTCGACAGGTAGAGTCTTACTGGATGCTAAGGTTTCACATACATATGAATGAGTAGAGCCAGGGTCAATCAATGCAATCACACTAGTATCAAAGAGAGTGAAAGTACCAGTGATAACATCAGGGGAGGATGCCTCCTCTCGTGCGCGAATGGCATATGCTCTAGCAGGAGTACGAGTCTCGGTTCGAACAGCCGTATCAGAGGCCCCTCTCTGACTACCACCCCTACCTCCTGAAATTCTCGGTGGTCTACCTCTAGCTGTCATTCCACTAGGTCTTGCACCTTGCATCTTATTCTTCTCATCAAGCTCCGTGCAATCTCTAATGAAGTGGTCCTTCGAACCGCTTCCGTAACAGGCCCTGTTAGTAGACTTACCCCAACATTCACCTATGTGTCGTATTCCACATTGGGGGCATTCAGGTTTCTCTTGACGATTATTGCCCACACTAGCTACCGAAGTAGCTCGGGAGTCTGTCGATGGTCGTGCTCTAATGGAAATTCCCGCAGTCGTCCTCGATTTATTAGTGTCCTCCCTGAACTTCTTTACAGCCGAGGACGGAGCTTTACCCGTCGATCTTTTACGATAGTCTCTAGCTTCAAATTCAGCCTTCTTCTTCTCCTTTCCAAGTTCTTCTGCCTTGCAGGCTCGTTCAACTAGTGTTACGAATTCTTTTATCTCCAAAATACCCACTAGTAGCTTTAAATCTTCATTCAATCCTTCTTCAAATCTCTTACACATAGCAACCTCATCAGCCACACACTCCCGGGCATACCGACTGAGTCTTACGAACTCATGTTCGTATTCAGATACTGTCATACGGCCTTGCTTGAGTTCCAAGAATTCCTTACGCTTTTGATCGATGAACCGTTGACTAATATATTTCTTTCGAAATTCCGCTTGGAAGAAATCCCAAGTAACTCATTCGTTTGGGACTATGGAAATCAAGGTCCTCCACCAATAGTAAGCTGAGTCTCGCAACAAGGATATAGCACACTTTAGACATTCATCGGGTGTGCATGATAGTTCATCAAACACCCGAATGGTGTTATCAAGCCAGAACTCGGCCCTTTCGGCATCATCAGTAACTATGGCCTTGAACTCCTCAGCCCCGCGCTTCCTAATCAAGTCTACAGGTGGTTTACTCAGCCTCACAGGATCAGTAACTGATGGCATTACGGGCTCTTGGGGTGGATTATTCAAATTCGGGAATGGTTGGACAGCCGAATTGGTTCGGGCATATTGCGCGACCCATTCATTCATCATGGCGAAGAAGGCTTGTTTTGCCCCCTCATCTTGATTATTTGCAGATGACTGAGGTTCAACAGGTGGTGTCCCTTGCGTAGGAGCAGCCGCTACACTTTCAACGTCATCCGCTAAGGGTCTCTCTACCCCGGGTTCCATTTACTAATCAAAACAAAAATTTTAACCGTCAGAAGTCATCACATTATTAAGCACTAACATTAAGGCATGTATAGCTAGACTCATACGCACTATGGTAGTCCTAGAATCGACTAAACCATAGCTCTGATACCAATAAAAATGTAACACCCTGAACTCATGGCCGTTACCGGAAATCGAACACGAGGTGTTACCGGCTTACTTCATTTATTTCCCCCTATATATATATTTTTTTGTTCCAGGCAAGCTGGCTACTGTATCGTGGTCGCTTTAAAAATCATATTTTGAGTTATGAAACTCGAAATCCAATTCTGTAAATTTTCCCCGAAACTAGACTCATATATTTTTATGGGGAAATTTTTTAGAATTTTTGGTTGGGCCAATTAGTACAATTTATTTGTTAAAGTCTCCCCTGTTTCAAGGTTCGACTACACTGACCTCTGTACCTTACGATTTAAATATCTCCCTGTACAGGGCTTCAATGCCTATGTCGTTTGTCTCTAATGAAACTAGACTAGATAATGAATTTGTACATATAGGGAACAACCTCTAATTATCTAGATAAAATTTACGGTGAATTTTCTAAGTCAAAATAGGGGATCCAGAAATCGCTCTGGCCCTGTTTCATAAGAATTTAATTAACTCCTAACATACAGCTCATATGGTCATTTCATTTCTTCCATATGAAAATAGACTCATCAAGATTCGATTTCATAATTTATTCATTATTTAATTCCATTTCTACTATTTTTAGTGATTTTTCAATCTCACATCACTGTTGCTGTCAGCATCTGTTACTAAAACAAACTATGCCTTTTCATGATTTTCCTTGATCTAACTAATAATTCATCATACATGTCACAATTTATGACCATGACTAGCCATGCCAAAGGCTAATCATCACCGAGCGTCTCCCTACTACACTATTACCAAATCATGAATTTAACACCGAAAATAATCAGCCATGACATATGGCATAATAACCGAGTAGGCCTCAACCAATACTCAACCAAAACCGAATTACCAAGACTTGTGTCCAAACATCATAGAACCAAATCCAACCGAACATTTATGCCATTTTCGCATGGCTAAAAGTTTACATACCAAATTTCAACAAAACATAATAGCCTATACATGCCGAAATGTTCTCCTAGACCAACTAAGAAGAAAATACCAAAAGTTGCTAGCCGGTGTGATGACTTCGATGACGGTCCCGAGTACGCAAAAAGTCGAGTCCAAGAAACCTAAAATAGGTGACAAGCAAACACCGAATGAGTATATAACTCAGTAAGTCATAAGCAATGCACTACCATCCATTAATAGCATTATCACAAGAGGAAACAAAATGGAACGAGGCTAATTACTCCATCCAAACCGAACTATACCATAGTTCCTTAGACCTTTCGGTTCAATCTCATACCAAGTCATACATTCACATTCCATATACTAATCAATAGGATATTTGAGGCATTTTCATACATCATTTTATTTTCGTTACAATCATACAACTAAATAACCTTTCACCTATTCCACGATGAACCTTATGCACATGACTTCAATTATAATTGTCACATAGGTTCAAAACTTACCAAGCTTAACTCCAAATATAAACATAGCGCCTATTAGCCATGAACTCAAGGTACTTACCCCTTTCCGCTATCCGAAATCGACTCGGTAAGGTCGCACCCTTAATATAAATAATTGATAGAAAATATATATATAGTGGGTTCGCACACATAGTGCTTAATAATCAACCACGCACACTTAGTGCCATGTACTTTAAACTCGCACACTTAGTGCCATGCATTTCAAGCCCGCACACTTAGTGCCAATCTCACAACCGTGAACACTTATTGCCCGCACACTTAGTGTCGAAAACCAACCACTCTATACGCTTCACTGCCTTTTTACATTCGACAATTTCATCTCTACATACATATACATTTGTATACATTTCATCTCATTAAACACAATTGCATAGGTATTACGATCATTTAAATCAATACCAACTATATGCTTAATGACTTACCTTGTGTTGGGTAAAATAATTCCAAGTCGGCTACTCGATGACCTTCGATTTCCCCTTGTTGGACGCCTCTCCTTTAGGATCTTGAGCTTAAACAAATAAATTAACTCATTCAACCGCTTTGCTACATATATTGGTATTCACATTTTAATGATTTTATGACATACAGAACGGCATGGTAAAATTTTTATCTTGCTACCTCATGTTCTTAGCTATTCGGCTAATAACTTTATGCAATTACCATACTTTCAATAATCTAATCACACATGCATATGCATACTTGGAAATTCGGCAATCACCTTGCTAATTTTAAACTCAACATCACATAAGCTCCCAAGTGATGGCCGAATATGTATATCTATACTATCACCTATAATTCATCAAATCACAAAATTTCATCTCATGAACACTTGACCCATTTTTACCCCATATGGCCGAATGTGCAAGATTAAATTCAACACCACCTATGTACTTAATTAGGTGGCCGAATATACCAAGTTAGACTTGACATTATACGTCACAAGAACTCTAATTTAATTTGTCAATTGCTTGGCCAAGAACTCACAAGTGCCTTATCTACAACCTATTCGGCCTTACTACTTAAACTTAGCCTTTCATACACTTATCTCTATTGTTTTAGAAGGCCGAATCCTTATGTGTTCCAACATCTAGCTTACTCAATTCAACACATCAAAACGACATTTAGGCCGATTTTGCTAGCACACAAGCCTTTGACCGAATGTCCTTGACCTCTAGTCACCTAAATTTTTATTCTTTAAAACTCATCCAAGACCACATTCGGCACCTCCAACCAATAATTTAGATATTCTCAAGTTCATTCACACGTACAATTATATATCACATTAATCATTAATCATTTTGCAACATGAATTCTATAGCATGGCCGAATACTCATGCACATACACACATAACAACAAGAACTCAATGACACAAAAATCTCCTTTCCAAAGTACATACATACCCATACATACAGCAACTTCCATTCTTTTCTCCCAACAATGAATCCATGAATTTTGCCATGGGTTAACTAGACTATACCCATATCAACTAAATCTCAATATCAATTAGAATAAAAATCACAATGCATACCTTTCCATTGAAATAGCCATGGCCGAATGCCTGGGTTTCTTTTTTTTCAATATTTCCTTTCTCAATTTCGGCAAATGAAGAAGATGGAAGATGAGCCTTCCTTCACCTTTGTTTTCTTTACTCACGGCAATTGTAACAAGGAAAAGGATGAACACTCCTTCTTCCTCCCTTATTTTATTCATCTTTTTCCTTTTTAATTCCTTTCTTTAATTTATTCTAATTTACTTACCAATATTAAATAATAAACAACATAAACTTGGAGGAATGGAACCATGCTTGGCAGGCTACTTAACATGAATTGGGCACTTTGACATGCAAACGCAAACTTTCCTATTTTAATACTATTTGGTCCTTACTTATTTACCTATCATAATTTTCTAAGTCTCTCAACTAGATCCTTGCAAGCAAAATTCACATTCCTAAGATAAAATTAAAACATCAAATTTTTATACAAGTACTATCACACATATAAGATATGCAACTAAAATTTTAACTAAATTTTATGACTCAGTTTTGTGGTCCCGAAACCATATTCCGACTAGGGTCAAATTAGGGCTGTCACACACCATGTAGACAAGAGAGCTACGGGATATATGTAGCTATGTTGCATGCATGGTTCCAGGTGAAGGACACCATGTAGACAAGAGAGCTACGAGATAAACTGGCCAGGTCACATGGGTGGTACTGAGTGTAACTCTCCTATCCCGTAACCGTGGCCAGAATAGGTAAGGGGCATTACCGGACTTGTAACTCATGTCAGAACCGTAAAATTTTGAACTTTTTCTTGAAATAAAGATCATTCATTTAAATAAGTACTAAGCACAGCCAGGGATAAAATTTAAACTTCTCTAAGTAAACATTCAAAAGATGCCATTTTCGCATGGCTTATATACATTAACCAAAATATTCTTCCGCCACTAGTCTATTCTATACATGCCATAAAATAATTCAAAACATAACAGTAACAAGCAGTGGATAGTGATAGTGTGACTAGTTGCTGACGATCCCCGAGCCTGTAGCTTCCAAATGAGATCTATAAAACAGAGGAAACAAAGTAACCGGAGTAAGCATTACAATGCTTAGTAAGTTTTAAGCAGTGTCAATAGATAATAATCAAATTATAACATAGTTGTTCGTATCTTTATTTCACTCTTCCTTCGGGCATACTATCCCTTTACCGAATATGCACATCTCATCATCTACAATAGGCAGATAAACTTTCACATAAAAGTGAGCTCATGTGACATAGATATATTGTATAATTTCACATAACCTCTCACACTGATCCGATGTCACATAATCATAAGAATAGTCTCATAGATTGCTCACGTATGCATCACATAACTGCCTTATGATTTAGTTTAAATCAAGCTCACATATAAACTTGGAGTACATACCTGTTTAACCTTTCACATTGAATATATTTATAAGCAATTCTTATTGCGAAGTCTTATATCTTTAAACTCTACTCGGATTATCGGCGAGACCTTTAGCTCAGATGAAATCTCCACACGAAGTCAGCGGGTCTTAACCCAGACATAGTCACCACATATGGTCATCTGGTCTTTAATCCCGGGTTTACATCATAGAGTTTCATGCATATTTATTCACATGTTACAACATTCACATCGACTATCATATTTGTAATTCATTTACCTCATCAAATATCTAATAAAACACACCTTCTGCCGTTTGTCATTTGGCCACAATATATATATACACATCTCATACATATCTCACATTAGCCATTTGGCTTTACCACATATCCATCTCATACACATTTCGCATTAACCATTCGGCTTTCCCACATATATACACTTCCACGTTCATCACATTGGCCATTCTGCCTTATCACATATATGCATGTTCACATTTATCACATTGGCCATTCTGCCTTATCACATATATGCATGCTCATATTTATCACATTGGCCATTTGGCCTTATCACATATGTGCATGTTCATATTCATCACATTGGCCATTCGGCCTTATCACACATATGCATGTTCACATTCATCACATTGGCCATTCGGCCTTATCACATATGTACATGTTCACATTCATCACATTGGCCATTCGGCCTTATCACACAAATGCATGTTCACATTCATCACATTTGCCATTCGGCCTTAGCTCATATATACACATTGACATCCATCACATAAAATCCTAAATCAAAATATAAATTTTCATGTATTCACATCACAATTATCCAAATATACTTCACATACCAGATATACTTTCACTTTGTCTTGGCTGAATCTACATCTATCATTTCCCAATGAATAATTCAATTTCAAGCCATACTATCATTTCATATTCGAATACTTATAAACTTACAATTTCACAAATTTTAATATCAAAGATCCATCTAACACTCATATATCTTTTTATAATATCACAATTTAGAATTCACGTATGGGTTTAATCAATAGCTTATGAGCAACTAAAACAAGTTTTATCCATGTTTACAACATAACCACAAATTCTCTACAAGCTGTTTTCCTGAGCAACAGTCGTTAAATTATTTGTAACTGGGGTTACAAAATTCCAAATTATGTGCCGCTAATTTTCCATGAAAATAGACTCGTATATCCTCTATCCACAAAATTTTCAAAATTTTTGGCCAATCAATACCAGATTTTTCTCAAAGTTTCCCCTATTTTACTGCTTGACTATTCTAACTACTCTTCACTAAGAATTTAATTTCTCATTGTATAGAATTCAGAATGTGTTTTTGTTTATTTTGTTTGAAATTAGACTCATTAAGGAGTCTAAGCGTAAAATTTTATCTTATAATCATTTTTGTACGATTTATAATGATTTTCCGAATACTGAACAGGGGATTTCGGAGCCATTCTGACGCTGTCTCACACAACTTTGAAAATCTCATTATCGGCAACCCCTTTACTTACACGATTTCTTGTATACGAAACTAGACGCATCAAGCTTTAATTACATAATTTATTCAGCCTTTATCTCAACTCCCACAATTTATGGTAATTTTTCCAAAACACGCTACTGCTGCTGTCCGTAGCAGATTTATACAATTTACTCTGTAAAGTTCTCATTCACATATTTAAAACATAATATCATATATGCCGTCATTTAGAAAAGTCATTGACCTTAACGTATATACAGAATTCATATTCAACCCGTTTTAAAACTTAAAATTTTCAAAGGAATCAAACTCAATTACTTAAGAACTTAATGTTGTCGAACGATTTCAACGGCTATTCGATCACTTTTTCCTTTCCCCCATCCAACTTTGATCCTCTAAGCTCTTGAGCTAAATCAAACAATTTACTTCCCAAATCAAACATAGTCACACGGCATCCATGTACATTTTAGAACCAATTCACTTGAATTAATTGCCCACTTAAGTCTCTCATCATTTCATTTTCAAATTTGTATATTTGGTAAGTCACATTAGACCATTATACAAATAGCTTTGATACATTTTATACTAGCCGAAATGTACCATCAAGATATACTTTACTCAAATAATTTACCTTGGCCGAACATGTACAATGTTTTGTAGCTTAATAATTATAATATAACATCAAGTACTCATTTTACTCATGTGGCCGATTATATACTTAATTAGAGGTGATCATGGGCCAGGCCGTGCCGGGTTCGGGCTGGGCCCATATAAATTTTTAGGCCCATCTACTAGGCCTGGGCCTGGCCCGGCCCGAAATATGGGCCTAAAATTTTGCCCAAGCCCGGCCCGAAATAAACTTACTAAGCCCGAGCCCGGCCCGGCCCGGCCCATATTAAATTTTTTTTATGTCATTAAATAAAAAAAGTTTAAAAATATAATAAATCAAATATATTTAAAAACATAAAAATAAATATTAAAACAAATAAAAATAATACTAAAACAATTCTTAAAACAATACACAAATTAATAATATAATAAAAAATGGTTATATTAAAAATTTAAAATAATTAAAAATAAAATAAAAAATATTTATTAATATATAATTCAGGCCGGGCCGGGCCGGACCCGGGCCAAAAAACCCTTACCCGAGGCCCGGCCCGTTTTCTAAACGGGCCTCGTTTTTTTGCCCAAGCCCATTTTTCGGGCCTATATTTTTACCCAAACCCTTCCATTTTTTGGGCGGGCCTTCGGGCCGAGGCAGGCCGCCCAGCCCATGATCAGCTCTATACTTAATACATTCTACAAATATGGTTACTTGTATTGACTAAATACCATTTTGTTTCAAGTTCAAAACTCGGCTAAGACACATATATACACTAGTAATCAAATACTAACATTTGCACTTCACCTTAATAGCTAGCTTAGCAAACCTTAATTTAACATATAATTGCTCATAACACAATTAAAGCATCCTCTCCATTCCATCAATTCAAAACACATACATTACTTAGTAATATTCAAAATCATATTCGGCCTTAGTACACACTTGTTAGCCGCTTTTTCTCCATTTAGCAACTAATGCACATATGTGCTCATTTGTTAGACTCTACTTCACCTAACTACCATTTCTCATCCAAATAACATGAACAACAACCATATTTCTCTTCTACTTCCTACCATGGCCGAATGCTCAAGACACCATACCATTTCAAATTTGGTCATGGGTTAAGCAAAGAGCTTAATGACTAACTCAAAAAAAAATGCTAGAAATCCAAGAATCATCCTTGAACTTACCTTGATTTAGCCAACCACCATAGCTGAATTTTTTCCAAGCTTTTTCTCTTCTAGTCACGGCAATGAGGAGCAAAGATGACAACTTTGGTTTCTCCTCCCATTACCACATGTTTTATTATTCTTAATTCCTTATTTTATTTTGTAAACTAATAATGCTAATAGAAAATACATATTTTCATCCATGACCCATACCATGGCCGGCCACAACCTATTATAAATGGAAATTTGACATGCAAACCCCTCATTTTTATAACATGCATTAATAGGTCCTTATAGATTAACCTATCACATTTCAAAAGTGTCACACATAAGTCCTATTAACTAAATTCACATGCAATTAACTAAATCGAAGCTTAAAACTTTCACACACTCATATTCACATATTTTAGACAATAAATATTATACTCAAATACTTCAGTGACTCGGTTTAGCGGTCCCGAAACCACTTTCCGACTAGGGTCAATTTAGAGCTGTCACACTAAGTGTTCACCATGTGTACAAGAGAGCCAAAATTATGTGTACAATCGAGCTAGGTCACATGAGTGGTGCTAAGTGAAGGCCACTATGTGTACAAGAGAGCTTCAATTTTAAAGGAGGGCTGTGTGCGATACCATCGCGTATATGCTATTATTCCGAAGAGTTCAATTGGGAAATTGATTAAATGAAATTGTGTATGACTTTGTGATGATAAGTGTAAGTATATACATGTGTAACTTATGAGCAATATGCTCGATATGTGATTGGAAATTTGAAAGATTGTTATGGGAAAGTGATGAATACAATTGAAGTGTGAAAGATCAAAATTGACAATAAAACTGTTCTGGATAGTTGCAGTGAGGTGAATCTAAAAGTTTACCAAAAATAGTAGAAATTGAATCAGAGACTGAATGAGATATCAAATTAGAGCTTAATGAGTCTATTTTCATATAACAGAAACAGATCAAGAAAGGAATTCTATATTATGAGATATTAAAGTTTTTGAGAGACTGGTTCAGAATGACTATGTGATCCCCTATTCTGGCTTGAAAAAATCATTAAAAATTGTACAAAAATAATTATGGGATATAATTTATATTCCTGAAATCCTTAATGAGTCTAGCTTCAAATGAAATAAACTAGAACATTCTTTGAATTCTGTACAAGGAGAAAATTGATTTGTAGTGAAGAGTGGTCAGAACAGTTGAGCAGTGAAATAGGGGTAACTTCAATGAATAAACTGTACTAATTCTCTAGATCAAAAATTCTGAAAATTTTATGGTAAGAATATGTGAATCTAAGTTCAAGGAAAATTAATGGTTTGTAATTTGGAGTTCTGTAGCTCCAGAAATAAATAATTTAGTTTCTACTACTCTGCAATACAGCTTATTTTGAACCTGTTTATGATTGTAATAGTGAAAGTATGTGCCTTTGTGATGGCAATATTCCGGAAACATATTGTGACTTTATTTAAAGTATGATAATGTATTTTTTATTAATATTTGCATACTTACTTACTAAGCTATAATGCTTACTCCCTTCCTTTCCTTTTTCCTATAGTGTCACAGATGTTAGCGCGAGTTGGAGGTCGCCGGAGGTTAAATAACACTATCAAACTATTGATCGATATATAAAGGTTTTAAAGTATTTTAAGTCTTTGGCATGTATGGAGACTCATTTAATTGTTATTAAGTTGCTAGGAATTGGATTTAAATACTGACCTATGTTATTTGAAGGTCTCTATTGTATAAAGTCATTTAATGTAGATAGTCTTGATTATGTTGTTAATTAAATGATGCAATTTATGAATGTGCATGCTTGCCTATGTGTGTGGTTGAATTAAAGCATGATATGGGCTTTGTAAGCTCTTTTTAAGGGACAACTTGAATGTGTTTGAAAAAGTTTTAAATTAGAGTGAAATTATGAATTGGTTTTTATACGATGATTAGTGATTAAGTCCGGTAATGCCTCGTACCCTGTTCCGGCGTCAAACATGGGTAAGGGGTGTTATAATAAGGTTTCCTCTCAATTTTCCTTATCTAAATTTTTACCTCGAGTTTTGATTCCAGGTTTTGATTACTATTCATTTAGTGCAATTATTTGATTGAATCCTTAAACTTTAAGTTAATTGCTCAAACACTTTAGTTAATCAATTTCCAAGGAAAATTAATTTCGATTCATCTTAATCAAACCAAACCCACTTTATTTCCAATTTATTTAAATAGTTAAAATTTAAAGAGGTTTAGAAGTTCTCATTTTATATCTGTTGAAATCCTTATTTTTTCAATTGTGATGAAGAGAATGTAAAATCCTTCATCTGTTGATTTGATTGCAACTTTTAATGAAGAAAAATTGATAGCATCTACTTTTATTTGAAGTGCAGGAAAAGAAAATAACAAAAATTAAGAAAAGAAAATGTGCAACCAAGCTTCAATGATAATGGAAGCCATCTAAAGTCTTTAACCTAAAAATTGAAAAGTAAAGAAAAAGGTAAGAAAAAGAACTCCCCAAAGATTTCTATAAAGTACCATTTATACTACTTTTAATGTTGACCGAGCTTATGTAACACCCTATACCCGTATCCTACACCGTGATGGAATTTGAGGCGTTACCCCACTTAAACTAATGCTTACAACCATTTTCGAGTCTCCAAGACTTGGAAAAATTTAAACCTCTCTCAAACTTATCAACATATCCATATTATGGGCCTTCGAGGCTCAAAACACACATCATAAATCACTCAGAACCAACTCAGGTACCTTTGCCAACTATAGAAAAAATGTCACTTGAAATAGGGGCACACGCCCGTGTGGCCAATTCCACATGGTTGTGTTGTTGGCTCGTGTGGCTCACACGGCCTAAGCAATATAGGAAAGGCCTGTGTCCTTCACTCATGTGGAATTTATTCTAAAAGCACACCTACAGGGGTTTTCGCATTGCCTAGCACATGCCCATGTGCCTGGCTTGTAACCCCCCCACGCCCGAGACCGTCGCCGGAGTCGAGTATGAGGTGTTACTAAGCTTAATTTAACATTTTTAGAACTTTGGATTATTTGTTTCTACATTCACAGCTTTTAAGCTACTTGCGTCACAGTCACAAGAAAAATCATATCTCAAGTTACGAAACTCGAAACCAAGATCCGTAAATTTTCCCTGAATCTAGACTCCTATACCTATCTACTAATTTTTTTATAAAATTTTTGGTTGGGCCAATTAGTACAGTTTATTAGTTAAAGTTACCCCTGTTTCAGGACTTGACTGGTCTGACCTCCGTTTACTACGAACCAAATTTATCTCTGTAAAAAATTCATATGACTATGAGGTTTGTTTCTCCTAAAACTAGACTTAATAAGGATTCTAAGGATATAAAATACACCACCTAATTATATCTTTACAATTTATGGTGAATTGATAAAGTAGGAATAGGGGATTCAGAAACTGCTATGAACCTATTTCCCTAAAATTCAAATATCTTCTAACATATAATTCCTTTACCTGTTTCATTTTTTTCATGTGACACTAGACATAATAAGCTTCAATTTGATATGTAGTCCATCACCAAATTAAATTGCTATGATTTTTAGTAAATTTTCAAACTCGCGTCAGTGTTGCTGCAGTATTCTGTTTATGGCAAATTTCATCCCTCTTATGAGTTTTTATGCACTAAGTATCTTAATAATTTTCCTTAACATCAAACATAATCTAAACTTACTATTTTCATAATTTATCATTATCAAATATTTTCTCAACCATTCTGTCACCATATCATAAGATCATTTACACAAAATAAGTATATTGCTATACATGCCATACTTAAATTTACAAGCCATTTACCAAAAATCTTCCTGATAGTGTGACTGAGCCTTCAACCTATCCCGACTCCTGAACTGGCTTGTCCAAAACTACAATGAGTAAGAAGGAGGGAGTAAGCATAAATGCTTAGTAAGTTCATATGTAAATAATAAATAACATAACAAACAATCAAACTAATCAACATTAGCATATATCATCAACACACTTATCACATTTTTTAATCATTTTCCATCATCTTATTACCTTATCGTGGTTGTAATCAACACTCAACCCGAGGGTTAAATACATACCTGTCCAAAATATCCATTTCTCATCACTTACCAATACGTCTCTTTTCATCTCGAGTATTCCTCCATTTGAGTAAAACTTTACCCGTTGAACACATCGAAATATAATTCGGATACGTGGATAATTTGCATATAAGAGCCTCATATGTAATCAAGCTACCATGTAACCCGCCCATAAGTGAACTCGGACTCAACTCAACGAGCTCGGGCGTTCGCATCCATAAGTGAACTCGGACTCAACTCAACGAGTTCGGATGCCTAGTTACATTTCACGAACTCGGACTCAACTCAACGAGTTCGGACATTCGCATCCATAAGTGAACTCGGACTCAACTCAACGAGTTCGGATGCTCAACCATCCTAGTGACATGTCACTTGTATCCTAATCTATTCCTAAGGTTCAAACGGGCGTTTTCCTCGATCACACATCTTTGCTGTCTTCCACGGAATATCGAAATCGGTACTTCGGTGATAGTTCATACTCATCAAGTAAATCACATAATTACATATTATTCAACAATAACCACAAAGCATAATATTTCATGATAATAATCAGCATCATATCAAATAAACAACATTAAATTGGTTAAAATGACAATTATGTTACTACATTTACACATGAACTTACCTTGGTAGCAAAATATAAAGATTTTGCAATTTAGTCCACAATCTTTTCTTTTCCTCGATTGAGGTCGATTCCACGTCTTTCTTGATCTAAAATAACACATTTAGCTCATTTAATACTCACATTATCAAATTAATCCTTAACTCAAATTTTGGCAAAATTACAATTTTGCCCCTAAACTTTTGCATATTTACATTTTTTCCCCTAGGCTCATGGTTAAACTTTATTCCTTATTCTTATGTTTTACACCATGCTGATCACTTTTCTCTTCTATGGCAACATCAAATTCTCACTCTAACATGTACTTTGACTATTAGGTATTTTTACCGATTAAGCCCTTTTACTCGTTTTTGCTTAAATTCGAGTACTAAAAGTTGTCTAACATAATTTAAAACCCCATATTCTATCATAAAACATCAAAATACACAAATTTCACCTATGGGTATTTTTCCAAATATAAACCCTAGGTTGAATTATTGCTAACATAAGCTTAATCGAGCTACCGGGATTCTAAAAACGTAAAGAACATTAAAAACGGGGCTTGGAATCACTTACTATGGAGCTTGGAAGCTTGAAACAAACCCTAGCTATGGAGAACCCTTGAAATTTCGGCCTAATGAAGAAGATGGACAAAAATTGGCTTTTAATTTTGTTTTTAATTCATTTTAATAACTAAATGACCAAAATACCCTTACTACTAAACTATCCAAAAATTCCTTCCATGTCCTAATTTTGTCCATGAACTTAAAATTGGTCAAATTGCTATTTAAGACCTCCTCATTAATATTCCAAAACAATTTCATACAAAAAACTTCTAGAATGCAAGTTTTGCAACTTTTTCGATTTAGTCCCTACTTTCAATTTAAGCACTTTAGGCATAGAATTTCATCACGAAACTTTCACACAATCATGAAATAATATCATAATCATCAAAATAATTATAAAATAATTATTTCTATCTCGGATTTATGGTCACGAAACCACTATTCCGATTAGGCCCTAATTCGGGATATTACATGGCCTGTGTCCTTCACACGGCCACAACACGCCCATGTACTAGCCCATGTACAAAAACATGGACATTCTGTTTTTGACATCAGCAACCCCAAAATGTCACACAGCCAAGGCACATGCCCGTGTGCTAGGCCTTGCCCTTCACACGGTTGAGACACATGGCTGTGTCTTTGCTCGTGTGTTTATTATCATGCATACTGACTTAAAATGTTTACGTGCAGGGGACACACGGCTGGACTACACAACCAAGGGACTAGTCATATGTCACTCACGGCCTAGACACACGTGGCCTACCCGTGTGGACACTATAAGGCTATTTACCAAGCCCCATTGCCACCCTTACATATTTAGTTCCATACAAAAACCGAACAATATCAAAACAAGCATAATTCCTATAACCAAGTCAGCCACAATAGACATTCATTCAACCATGATAATGCATCTTTGATAAATTCAAAATGAATGTTAGCCATCATTCAAGGCTTGATACAAATTGAAGGGTTTCCAACCCAAGCCAATACATATGGCCAAACCTCAATGACATAAAATAATAAAGTCTAGGTCATATACATAGCATATTCAAAAATATAAATCCAACTATGCCGAATGCTTCGGTTGATAGTGTGATCGATATCTCTAACTTCCAGTGATCCTTGAGCTAGTTAGGCGGCACTGTAAGGAAATGGAAAGAAAATGGAGTAAGCATAAAAGCTTAGTAAGTTGCATATAAGTAAGTATACAACAACAATTTGTCAATAATCAATATGATCATAACACCAAGGTAGGCATAAGCATAAGTTACTCATTACCATCCATACAAGTCACATATTATACATTCAGCTCATATCACATACGTACCGATTAGGTACCTATACCACTCACAACATAGTTATACTTTCCTCATTAGTTTAAGAACATAACTTCCACAATTGAACCATTTGGAATACTACCGGATATTACATAAGCCTCAAGTATAGGGTAAGGTGCCAATGCCATGCCATAGACACGGTCTTACACTAGCTCATATTTCAAGTCGATGCCATGTCCCAGACATGGTCTTACACTGACTATCATTTTGTAGCCGATGTCTAGACATGTCTTACACTGGCTTACGTCTCGAGGCCAACGCATGTTCCAAACATGTCTTACTCTAACCCTCGTCCCAATGCTGATGCCATGTCCTAGACATGGTCTTACACTAGCTCACACAATAATGACCCAAATGTCATGGCATGAATATCCGGTTTATTTCCTAAGGTTTCAACGGAAATTCTACTATCTCATTTATCATTATACATTCTAAATTTTACAATCAAGAAACTCATGCTATAATAATTCAAGCACATATAATTAACAATGTAGTTGTATTATTTACATGCAACTTACCTTGGATTACAAAATATGGCGACTAGCCGATTTAGTCGGTTTGCTTGGCTTTCTTCCAGTCTAGGTTCAGACTCAATGTTTCTTGATCTATAATAAAAAAAACATGCACTTATTAAGTCACTTTATCAACCTAAGCACTCAACAATTCACAGTTGGGCTAAATGACCATTTTACCCCTAGACTTTTGCAAAATGACCATTTTACCCCTCGAGTCGAAAATTATATTTTATCGAATTTCTTTGTTTCTAAAGACTAGCCAAACCTCTTTGACTCTTATAGAAACTCCAAATTCCCACTATTTCACACATTTTTCATATATGTTACAACTTATGCAAAATGGTCCCTTTAGGTGTTTTCATGCTAACACCTTTCACAAAAGCTGTTTATGTCACATCCAAGACTCATATTCTTCCATAAAATTTTAGAAAACAGCCTAAATGCTCTCATGTAAAAACCCTATACTTTCAACTATGCAAAATAGACCCCTCATTTGAAAGCTCATGCTTTAAGTGTCTCAAAAGTACAAAAATCATCAACAAGGGACATGGAAATCACTTACTTGTGAGTGCTTCAAGTTGCTGAAATTTTTAAGCTTTCAAACTCCATTTAATGGCTGATTTTTGGTAGATAAAGAAGATGAAAAAGGGATGATATCATCCTTCATTTATTTATTTCTATTTTAGTCAAAAAATAAGCCACCTAACTCACCAAATTTGAAAATTTTGTCTCCTCTTTGACTCTATGGCCGACTATGCTTTCTTTTAAGGGTCTAATTTCCCTTTAAAATCCCCAAATTTTGATTCTCTAATAAAATAACACCTTTAGCTATCAAATTAGGACTTTTTCACTTTATGCGATTTAGTCATTTTTTCGCAATTGGGCTCACAAACGTTAAAATTTCTTCACCAAATTTCTCATATACTCTTAAAAACATGCTTTAACATCTAAATAATAATAAAATAATTTTTTTGACTCTAAATTTGTGGTCTCGAGACCACTATTTCAACTAGCCCCAAAATCGGGTTATTACAGCTTAGATGAAATTTCTCTCATTTCACATAGCCTACATAACTTGTTTTGACAGAAAAACCCCTTTAGAATTTAGTTAATTGAGCCTTAATGTCACGACACCAAAGATCCAGTGTCGCGACTTCACACACTATTTACTCTCAAACTTGTATGACAACTTGGGTATCATGACTTTCACTCCCGGTGTAGCCAATAGGCTTCATAATGGTTAAGATATTTCAACATAGATGATTTTCTTATATGTTATGACTTTAACAACATATTTTTGTGACTTTAACACTTGGTGTCGCGACACCCAAACATCAGTGTCGCGACTTTATTAGTAGTTCACCTGTAGCGTTGTTTTTCAATATTCAACTCCCAAGTTGGTGATCAGTTTTAATTCTGTGACTCCAAAGATTTGGTGTTGTGATAACAATGGAAGTCTCATGGTTCCTTTATATCTGTAACACCCCTAACCTGAATCCGTCACCGAAATAGGATTATGGGGCATTACCATACAAATAGAACATTTAAATATACATTTCATACATTATCATAAACATATTATAAAACAATCATTGACGTACATATCATCCCTTAATCAAGCCTTGAGGCCCTAAAATTACCTTAGAAGCGATTTGAGACTAAATTGGAAACAATTTGGAAAGTTTAGGAAAAAGTTACAAAATTTACAAAACAATAGTCACACTATAACAACCCATTTTTAGGTCAAATAGGAATAGTGGTTTTGGGACTACAAATCTAAAGTAAAAATATTTATTTTTTTATTTTATTAGGATTTACAGCATGATAGAATTATTATGTGAAAGTTTCATTAAGAAATTTTACTATTTAAACGCTTAATTTGGTAAGAAGGACTAAATCTCGTAACGCGTAAAATTTGAGTTCTATTGTTTCAATCTATTAAATAGATATGGTTTATTAATATGGAAGTCCTTATTATGTAATTAGTCCATTTATAATGTAAGTGGACATTCATGGACATTGCTTTAATGATGTTTAAATTATATTAACAAGGTTATATCGGTAATTTAGTTAATTAAGTTATTAATAATAAAACAAAATAAAAAATCTTGTTAAATCATTCATCATCTTGCCGAATTTGAGAAATAAAATAAGGGTTTTTATTAGGCTTCCATGGTTTCAACAGCTTCAATCTTTGATTAAGGTACGGTTTTTGATCTGTTTTAAATGATTTCTACATTTTTGAGCTCGTTGCAACTTAATTTAGCTAGCTCGTATTTTCATTTTTAAAATTTTTATAGATTTTAAATGATACCATTGTTGAATGCTTAAGTATTTAAATGTTTAATGATATATTATGAAGGTTTAATGATGGATATACAAGTTTTACAAAGTGATTTTTGACAAAAATGCAAAATAGGGATTAAATTGTGAATTGTAAAATATTGTTGTTAAAAGTGTGAAATAATGAAAAACATGGGCTGCTAGTAGTATATAGGAAATTTAGCTAAACATGGGTTGATATTAAATTGCATGAATTTGCAATTTTATGTGCTAAGGACTAAATTACAAAGTAGTCAAAAGTCAGGGGTAAATTTGTAATTTAGCCAAAATAAATGTTTTAGGCTAAATTGAATTGAATGAAAGTTTGAATAAGTTAATTTGATATCATATGGATCAAGATAATAAAATACAGAAATTAGATCGGGGGAAACTGAAAGGTAGATGAGTAGACGACGGTTATACGAGCAAATATAGGTAAGTTCGTATAATTAGAATCGTACTTTTTTCTACTTGTAATTTTTGAATTGAATGTGTATAATTGAAATACTTGAAATATAAATGTCTTAATGATATATTGTATTGTTACCGAGTCCCGTTTGAACTATATGAATTCATTGGATACAAGAGACGTGTTACTAAGATTATTGTATTGGTTGATGATAAACCATAAATTATACACATTTTTACCCCATGTTTAATGCATTTTATGGATGATTTCTCATTAGAATTCATGAATTTGATACTTATAATGCTTTAATTTAATGTTTTATACTTAGGAGAGCATAGGAGAGCGAAAGGAACGAGAAACGGGCCAAAAATGGAGAAAATGGACCAAAGTACGAAATCAACACGGCCTGGACCTCCTTACACGGGTAGACCACACCATCGTGTCAATCTAGCAAAATTGGAGCACGACTCACACGGGCGTGTCACACGGGCTGTCCCTACCGAGCCCAAGTTAAGTTCAATTCAGAAAAGGCCACTTTTGAGGGCTTCTAGGCATTCCAAAGCCTATAAATACACCCTATAAGAGGAGAAAAAGGAGACGGAGAATAGGGGGTAATGAATTACCCCAAGGAAGCTGATTGATCCATCTGAGAAGCCGGATTCATTATCAAGACTGAAGATCACTCCTCAATTTCCCTTCAGGAGTTTTGGGTTTTCTTTATGTTTTGTACTCTTTATTCTTCTGAGATGTTTTCTTATTTAGTTATGAACTAAATCCCCTAAATACCTAAGGGGAATGAAACCTAAGACGAATCTTGTTATTATTTTTTGAATCGTATGATAAATATTTAACTTGTTCTTAATTCTTGTTTTGATATCCCAGGATACTGATTCAAGACATGCTCTTATTCAGAGGAGGAATAGACCCTGTCTAAGAGTACTTTTGTCATAATTAAGCGGAGTTGATTGCGCGCCTAGAAATAGGGTGACAAGATTTTACCAGATTAGGGTGAAACCTAATAAGGGGATCCATAGATCGAGTTAATGCAACCCTAGAGTGTTAATTAGAGAAAAGTCTCGGTTATTCAATCTATGGACTAGACGTTATTAGTCTTGAATAGGGATAATAACATAACTTAGGGATCTCTACGGAACAAGTTGAATGAATAAATCATCCGATTCGGAGCCATAATAACAAGTAAAGTCTAGGTGGATTTTTCCTTAGCTATTGTCTCAAGTCAATCGAATTTCCCAAAAGCAATTCCTCAACTCTTTTCTTTGTGCGTTCTTATTTTAGATAATTAGTTAAATTAAAACAAAACCCCATTATTCTTAGGCTAGATAATAAAAAGACAATCATTACTAGTACTTTTGGTTCCCTTGGGTACGATATCCAAGTCTTGTCATTACTATACTATTGTTCGATAGGTGCGCTTGCCTTTTCGTCGTGATAATAGTTAGTCTAGGTTTGATCTTCATTATAAATATTTATTACTTTTTACGAATCATGCGATCAAGTTTTTGGCGCCATTGCCAGGGAACTAAAATATTAGGAACGCTAAATTTTTATTACTTTAGCCATTTATTTTTCTTGCAATTTAATTTAATTTAATTTAATTTAATTATTTATTAATTTACTTTTTCTTTCTCTTAGCAGGTTTTTATAGTTTATGACTAGAAAAAACCCATTAGGTCCATTACTTTTTGACGAAGAAATCGATCGTATAGTTTGTAAAAAACAAAGAGAAATAAGGCGCACCTTAAGATACACAGAGAACGAGCAAGAAGACAATACTCAACCTCCAATCGAAGAGATGGCTGAAAACCAAGGCAATCAACTACCTCCCACAATTGTGGTTAATCAAAATCCTGCTCCACGTACTACGTATGATTATGCTAAACCTTCTCTAACATGAACTGAATCTAGCATAGCTAAACCGGCTGTAGCTGCAGATACTTTTGAACTGAAACCTAACACAATTCAAATGACACTGCAGTTTGTTCAGCTTGATGGTTTGCAGGTTGAAGATCCCAATGCTCACTTAGCAAACTTTTTGGAATTTTGCGATACATTTAAAATCAATGTCGTTTCTGATGATGCCATTCGTCTTCAGTTATTTCCTTTTTCACTGAGAAACAAAGCTAAACAGTGGTTGAACTTGTTACCACGAGGGTCTATCACTACTTGGGAACAAATGACCGAATAGTTTTTACTAAAATACTTTTCGTCGGCTAAAACAACTAAATTACACAATGATATCTCTTCTTTTGTGCAAATGGATTTAGAAACACTTTATGATGCATGGGAGGGATACAAGGACTTACTAAGAAGGTGCCCTCACCATGGGTTACCGCTTTGGCTTCAAGTTCAAACATTCCACAATGGTCTGAATCGCTCGACTTGGTAAATGGTTGATGCGACTGCTGGAGGAACCATCAACAATAAAATACCGGAAGATGCCTATGAGTTTATAGAGGAGATGTCACTGAATAACTATCAGTGGCTAGTTATGAGGACAAAGCCAACGAAAACAACTGACATTTATAATGTCAACTCAGTTACTATGCTGTCAAATCAGGTAGAACTTCTCAATAAAAAAATTGATGGTTTATTTGGTTCTACGCAGGTACATCCAGTAATGAGGTGTGACTCAAATGGAGGAGGTGTGCATACATCCTTCAATCCCACAATTAAAGAGGAACAAGTCAACTATATGGGTAACAATAACTTTAGATCTCAAAATAAACCATACAGTAATACTTATAATACAGGTTGGAGGAACCACCCAAATTTTTCATAGGGCAGTCCAGGAAATCAAAGACCACAACATTTTCTGGGTTTTCAACAGCTACACTATCAACATGAAAAGAAATCTAACCTTGAGGAGATGCTCTCAAAATTCATATCAGTGTCAGAAACTCGTTTCCAAAATACCGAGACAACACTTAAAAATCAGCAAGCATTGATTCAAGGACTCGAAACTCAGATAGGCTAGCTTTCCAAACTAATCTCGGAAAGACCACCAGGAAATTCACTTAGTAATACCAAATCAAGAGAGCATGTTAAAGCAGTTACACTAAGGAGTGCGAAAGTGTTAGCGGAATCTGAAAAGAAGTTAGCACAAGAAGCCGTGGAAAGCAAAAGGAGGGAAGAAAAACCCGAAAATAGCGGCAAACCAGTGCCGGAGGAATATACACCACCAGTTCCATATCCAGCAAAATTATAAAAAGATCGCATTGATGCACAATTCGGTAAATTTCTTGAACTTTTTAAGCAATTACATATCAACTTACCTTTTGTTGAAGCTATCGCGCAGATGCCTACATACGCAAAATTTTTGAAGGAGCTTCTAACAAATAAAAGGAAGTTCGAGGACATATCTACAGTAGAACTCAACGATGAGTGCTCCGCCATACTCCAAAATAAGCTGCCAACCAAACTAAAAGATCCAGGAAGTTTTACTATCCCTTGCTTAATTGGTAATCTAAATATTGAAAAAGCACTAGCTGATTTAGGCGCTAGTATTAATTTGATGCCATATAAAATGTTCAAACAACTTGGTCTTGGGGAACCTAAACCCACTAGGATGAGTATTCAATTAGCCGATAGATCTGTTAAATATCCTAGGGGTATTATAGAAGACGTACTCGTCAAAGTAGATAAATTTATATTCCCTATTGATTTTGTTGTACTTGACATGGATAAAGATGTAGAAGTACCTTTAATTTTGGGGCACCCATTCCTAGCCACTGCTAGAGCTGTGATTGACGTGGGTGACGGTAAATTGGTACTTAGAGTAGGTGATGAGGAGATGATCTTTAAAATTTACGATGCTATGAGATTCTCTAGGGAACAGGATGATTCATGTTATTTCATTGACTCTATTGATCATATTACTCAAGACTCTTTTCAGGAAATTGTACAAAAGGAGACGGCAGAACCGTATCCAGCTCAAGACGAGGAGATAGGTGAGGAACCTAATAACCCTCCGTCAAGACAAGTAGAATATGAGGGTATTAAGATAAACGATGAACTTCAGCAAAAACCCTCTATTGAAGAGCCTCCCAAACTGGAACTTAAACAATTACCAAGCCATTTAGAATACGCATTCCTTGGAAATAATTCTACATTACCAGTTATTATTGCTTCTAATTTGCAACCCAAGGAGAAATAGGAATTAATCCAAGTATTAAAAGAACATAAGAAGGCCATAGCATGGAAAATTTCTGACATTAAACGATTTAGTCTTTATTTTTGCACCCACAAAATTTTGATGGAAGATGAATACAAACCGTGTGTGCAAGCTCAAAGATGTTTGAACCCCAACATGAACGAAGTTGTAAAAGTCGAGGTAATTAAACTTCTAGATGCTGGAATTATTTACCCTATTTCTGACAGTTCTTGGGTAAGTCCAGTGCAGGTTGTCCCCAAGAAAGGAGGCATGATGGTTGTGACCAACGAGAAGACTGAATTAATCCCAACAAGAATGGTTACGAGGTGGAGAGTTTTCATAGACTACAGGAAACTAAATGACGCCACAAGAAAAGATCACTTCCCCTTGCCATTCATTGACCAAATGTTAGAAACATTATCCAGACACATGTATTACTGCTTCCTAGATGGACTCTCTGGTTACTTCCAAATCCCAATAGCTCCTGAAGATCAAGAAAAGACGACATTCACATACCCATATGGTACATTCGCTTATCGTAGAATGCCTTTTGAATTATGTAATAGTCCTGCCACTTTTCAGCACTGTATGATAGCCATATTCGACGAACTCGTGGAAGATATCATGAAAGTCTTCATGGATGATTTTTCGGTATTCGGTAACTCTTTCCATCTCTGTCTTAAAATTTTAAAATGAGTTTTAATAAGATGTGAGGAAACAAACCTTATGCTTAACTGGGAGAAATGTCACTTCATGGTTCAAGAAGGTATTGTGCTAGGGCATAAAATATCTAGTAAAGGGATTGAGGTGGATAAATCTAAAATAGAAACAATCGAAAAATTACCATCCCCTAGTTCAGTGAAGGCTATTAGAAGCTTTTTAGGACATGCTGGTTTCTATAGAAGATTTATTAAAGACTTTTCTAAAATAGCTAATTCGTTGACTAAATTGCTAGAAAAAGATATACCTTTTAACTTCGATCAGGAATATGTAGAAGCATTTAATACTTTAAAGGATAAATTAATTAATGCTCCAATCATAATTGCACCCGATGTGTGATGCGAGTGATTTTGCAGTAGGTGCAGTATTGGGACAGCGAAGAGACAAGCATTTTGAACCTATCTATTACGCCAGCAAAACCTTAACGACTGCACAGGAAAACTATACTACTACAGAAAAAGAGTTGATAGCTGTGGTTTTTGCATTTGATAAATTTTGATCATATCTCATATTGTTTAAAGTTGTTGTTTACACTGACCATTACGACCTTCGCTACCTTTTAACTAAAACCAATGCAAAAACTCGACTCATTCGATGGATTCTCTTATTGTAGGAATTCGACTTGGAAATTCAGGACAAGAAATGAGCTAAAAATCTCGCGGCTGATCATCTATCTAGGCTTGAGAAATCTAATACTAGAGAAGTAGATGATGTGGAAATAAATGATTCGTTCCTTGAAGAACAATTTTTTGCTATATCTAACACCGAGGTACCTTGATTTGCAGACATCGCGAATTTTTTAACTGCTAACATTATCCCGAAAGGGTTAACACACCAGCAAAAGAAGCGATTCTTTAATGATGTGAAAAACTACTTTTGGGATGATCCATTTCTGTTTTGCAGATGTGCAGATCAAGTCATCAGAAGATGCGTTACAGGATCAGAAATATAAAAAATATTGGAACACTGCCACTCAGGGCCAACCGGAGGACACTATAGTGGAACTAAGACCGCACACAAAATACTTGAATCAGGTTTTTATTAGCCTTCGTTATTCGAAGACGCTATCAGGTATGTTACTTTATATGAAAAATGTCAATGGACAGGTAACATATCTAAACGTGATGAAATGCCTCAAAACTCTATGCTTTCTTGTGAAATATTTGACTTTTGGGTATCAATTTCATAGGCCCATTCCCCAGTTCATTTGGAAATAAATACATCTTAGTAGCAGTTGACTACATGTCCAAATGGGTAGAAGTTCAAGCTCAACCTACTAATGATGCTAGAGTGGTAGTACGTTTCCTTAAAAAACTCTTTTCGAGATTCAAAACACATAAAGCAATTATCAATGATATGGGCATTCATTTTTGTAATAGCCAATTTGAAAAAACCCTTAAGAAATACGGAGTTCATCATAAAACAGCCACTACATACCATCCTCAAACTAATGGACAAGTTGAAGTAGCAAACTGAGAACTCAAACGGATCCTTGAAAAATAGTAGAATCAAATAGAAAAGACTGGGCAACAAAAATAGATGATGCCTTATGGGCTTACAGAACTGCTTTTAAGACTCATATAAGGCATCACCTTATAGACTTGTTTATGGAAAAAGTTGTCATCTACCATTCGAACTAGAGCATAAAGCTTTTTGGGCTATTAAATTTCTAAACCTTGATCCCGAACTTTTAGGAAAAAACAGGTTGATGCAGCTGAACGAGCTAGATGAATGGCGAGCCAATGCATACGAAAATTCATGCCTATACAAGAAAGCAACAAAGCGGCGCCATGACGTTCGTTTAAAGCAACGGAAACAATTTGAAGTTGGAGATCTCATCTTACTATACAACTCAAGACTCAAATTATTTCTCGGGAAACTAAAATTACGATGGTCAGGACCCTTCGTAATTTAATCTGTTTATCCATATGGCACAATAGAGGTAAGTCACCCATCATACGGTACTTTCAAAGTAAACATACACCATCTCAAACTTCATAATGATGAGGATTTTAAAGTCAATGGAGAGGAGCTACGACTCCACAAACCACCCTGAATATGCCAACAAGGTAACAGTCGAGCTTAGACTATAAACAAGCTCTTCTCTACAGGCAACCCGAGTACTAATGATTTTAAATTATTTTAAATTCAAGTTTTAAACATTTAGGTCACTAACAGAGTATTTGAAGGACAGGTTCTCAGCTCCACACGGCCGATAACACGACCGTGCTTAAAGCCGTGTGACCAACATGGAGGGAAACACGGCCATGTGATACGACCATGCGAAAACAAGGTAAATGATTTCCCCAAAACACGGGATACGATAAATCCCCATGGCTGAAAAGGCAAGCGCACCTATCGTACCCAAGGGAACCAAAAGCACAAGTAATGACTGTCTTTTTATTATCTAGCCTAAGAATAATGGGGTTTTGTTTTAATTTAACTAATTATCTGAACTAAGAATGCACAGATAAAAGATTTGGGGAATTGCTTTTGGGAAAATCGATTGACTTGAGACAATACCTAAGGAAAAATCCACCTAAACTTTACTTTTTATTCTGGGTCTGAATCGGACTATTTATTCATTCAACTTGTTCCGTAGAGATCCCTAATTTATGTTATTATCCCTCTTCAAGACTAATAACGTCTAATCCCTAGATTGAATAACCAAGACTTTTCTCTAATTAACACTCTAGGGTTGCATTAACTCGATCTATGGATCCCCTTATTAGGTTTCACCCTAATCCAGAAAAATCTTGTCACCCTATTTCTAGGTGCACACCGCTTAATTATGAAAAAAGTACTCTTAGACAGGGTCTATTCCTCCTCTGAATAAGAGCATGTCTTGAATCAGTATCTTGGAATATCAAAACAAGAATTAAGAACACATAATTAAGAACAAGTTAAATATTTATCATACGATTCAGAAAATAATGACAAGATTAGTCTTAGGTTTCATTCCCCTTAGGTATTTAGGGGTTTTAGTTCATAACTAAATAAGAAAACATCTCAAAAGAATAAAGAATACAAAACACAAAGAAAACCCAAAACTATTGAAGGGAAATTGAGGAGAGATCTTCAGTCTTGATGATGAATCTAACTTCTGAGATGGATCAATTGGCTTCCTTGGAGTAATTCCTTACCCCCTATTCTCTGTCTCCCCTTTTTCTCCTCTTCTAGGGTGTATTTATAGGCTTTGGAATGCCTAGAAGCCCTCAAAAATGACCTTTTTTGAATTGGACTTAACTTGGGCCCGGTAGGGACACGCCCGTGTCCCACGGCCGTGTGACGTGATTGTCAGTCCGTGTTCAATTCGTTAAATTGCACACGACTCTGTGGGTCAATGACCAGGCTGTGTGAATCATGAAAGCCTTGGTCAGCACCCTCGAAAGACACGAGCGTGTGAGCTACCTGTGTGGCAAGGCTTAGGCCGTGTCTGCAACGCCCCGTACCCGAGACCGTTGCCGGAGTCGAACACGAGGTGTTAACAGACTTAATTCATTTACTTACACAGTTCATTTCGAAATTTCCAGGCAAGCTGGCTAACTGCATCACAGCCACTTTAAAAATCATATCTCGAGTTCCAAAACTCGGAAACTGATTCCGTAAATTTTTCCTGATTCTAGACTCATATATCCATCTACAAATGTTTTTCAAGAATTTTTGGTTGGGCCAATTAGTACAGTTTATTAGTTAAATTCTCCCCTGTTTCAGGGTTTGACTACTCTGACCTTCATGCATTACGACTTAGATATCTCCCTGTACAGAGATTAAATACTTATGCCGTTTGTTTCTAATGAAACTAGACTCAAAAAGGAATCTGTACATATAAAGCATGACTTCTAATTGTCTCTGGTTAATTTATGGTGAATTTCCAAAATCAGAACAGGGGATCCAGAAAATGCTCTGCCCCTGTTTCACGAAAACTTAAACATCTCATAAAATACGGCTCATATGGTCATTTCGTTTCTTTCATATGAAAATAGACTCATCAAGATTCAATTTCATAATTTTTTCACTATTTAATTCCATTCCTACTATTTTTAGTGATTTTTCAAATTCACATCACTGCTGCTGTCAGCATCTATTCTAAGGTAAATTTTACCTATTTCATAATTTTCCATGAATCAATTAGTAAATTGACATACATCATTTTCAAGTATAATCACGATTAGCCATGTCGTACGTAGCACCAATAGGACCATGATTGGCCATTCCAATGGCTAATCATTACCAACATTTCCACACCACTTAATAACCATATCATAAGACCATATATACAAAATGACCATAATGTTATACTCAAAATATACAAGCCATTTTCGCATGGCTATACGAATATACATTACCAAAAGATACTTAATTAACAACAAGGGTCAGCCCTATACATGCCATTATCAAAATTCAACTAAAAGAGTACCAAAGGGGCTTAGATAGTGTGGACGACTTTGACTTTGACACTCCGGAGTCCGATAGCTGACGAACAAAATCTATAAAACAGAGAATTAAAGCAACAGAATAAGCATTTTGATGCTTAGTAAGTTTTAAGTAATGAAATTATTTACAACTAAGGTATAGCGTTCGTATGGCTAAATGAACAATTGCATATACGCATATTCCCAAAATCATGTTTACTTCACGCTTCAACCATTATATTCATACACTCAGGATCAAACCTGACTAAAGGCCGGAAGCTTGTTAATCAATTGAGCGAATACTATTTAAAAGGAATCAACCTTTCCAATGCATATACGAAACATACCTTATCGTTTGGATTTATGAGCGATTAATTGAAGTTATTACAGCAAGATCGCTCATTTCCAAACCCAAGTACCTTCGGGATTTAGCTGGATATAGCAACTCGGACAAATGCCTTTGGGACTTAGCCCGGATATAGTAACTAGCACAGATGCCTTCGGGACTTAGCCTGGATATAGTCACTAGCACAAATGCCTTCGGGACTTAGCCCGGATATAGTCACTAGCAAAAATGCCTTCGGGACTTAGCCCGGATATAGTCACTAGCACAAATGCCTTCGGATCTTAGTCCGGTTATCATCCGAATAATCATGCACATATATCAATAAATCATAACACATTTATATTTCATTTTCATTACTAGAACTCAAACACAAGAAACTTATCAACCTTTACCATTTTCGGCTCAATAGCCACATACAAAGAGCATGATTTTGATTGGCTTTGTAACATGATCTCTATACACATTCGGCTACCAGTCATAAGTATAACTAATTACCTCGATATATAATTCAAGTAGAATCATTATATCACCGTTTATTTGTTATGCTTATATGTCATGACTTAATCAAATCATAAACTAAGTTCCATTACTCAAAGACTTACCTCGGATGTTGTCGAACGACTTCAACGGCTATTCGATTACTTTTTCCTTTCCCTTATCAGATCTAGATCCTCTTTGCTCTTGAGCTTAATTTAAAACAATTGAATTCATTTAATTTCAAATCAAATAGGCGATTTAATATAATACATGTATATTATAAGGTTGAGGTACATATGACTTAATGGTTAACTATCAAACACCATACGCATATATATGTATATATATATTCTCTAGTCATGCACAACCCAACATCTTACTTAGGCATTAGCAACTTTATAGATATATGCATATCTATGTTAAGGCCGAATATATATAATTTAACACATTCTACAAATATGGTTATTTATAATGACTAAACACCATTTTATCTCAAGTTATACTTATAAGCACATCCATCCAAATACATTCGTACTTAAACATCATTCCGACCTAACACTTATATTACATCTATAAAACTACAAGCTGAATATACCTATACTTACATCACTTAAACATCAACCCTCAATGTAACACCCCGAACCCGAAACCGACACCGGAGTCGAACACGAGGTGTTAACTGACTTTAACCCCTTATAAAATTTATTTTCCAGACACTGCCCAATCTGTGTACTAGTCGTTTTAAAAATCATATCTTGAGTTTCGTAACTCGAAAATCAGTTTCGTAATTTTTCCCAGAAACTAGACTCATGTGCCCATCTATGTATTTTTTTCTAGAATTTTTGGTCGGGCCAATTAGTACAGTTTATTAGTCAAAGTCTCCCATGTTGCAGGGGTCGACTACACTGACCTTTTCCCATTACGACTTGGATATCTCCCTGCACGGGGCTTCAATACTGATGCCGTTTGTTTCTATGAAAACTAGACTCAGAGAGGAATCTATACATATATGGTAAGACCCCTAATTATCTCTGGTTAATTTATAATGAATTTCCAAAGTCGGAGCAGGGAATCCAGAAACCGTTCTGGCCCTGTCCCACAAAAATCTGATTATCTCTTAATATACTGCCCATATGATCTTTTCGTTACTTCCTCATGAAAACAGACTCATCGAGCTTCGATTACATAATTTATTCATCAATTAATTCCACTCCTACTATTTTTAGTGATTTTTCAATCTCATGACACTGCTGCTGCCAGCATCTGTTACGAAAGTAACTAGGTCCATTTCATGCCTACCCTTGATCCAACTCAATCGAACATTCGTGCCATTTTCGCATGGCTTAAAGTTTACATGCCAAAGTTCAAACACAACGTAATAGCTTATACATGCCAAAATGTTCTTCTAAGCCAACTAAGAAGAAAGTACCAAAACTTGCTATCCGGTGTGATGACTTCGATGACGGCCCGATCACGCAAAAAGAGATGTGTCCAAGAAACCTAGAATAGGTGACAAGGAAACACCGAGTGAGTTTATAACTCAGTAAGTCATAAGCTATGCACTACCATCCATCAATAACATTATCACAAGAGAAAACAAAATGGAACGAGGCTAATTACTCCATCCATTCCGAACCATACCATAGTTCCTCCAACCTATCGATTCAATTTCATATCAATTCATGCATTCACATTCCATATACTCATCAATAGGACATTGAAGCATTTTCATAAATCAATTTATTTTCGTTACAATCAAACGACTAAACGGCCTTTCACCCATCCTACGATAAATTTTATGTACGTGACTTCAAGTATAGTTGTCACATAGGTTCAAACTTACCGAGCTCAACACCAAGTATAAGCATAGCACCTATTAGCCATGTACTCAAGACACTTACCCGATCCGCTGTCCGCGATCGACTCAATAGTGTCGCACACATAGTGTCCATAATGATTCACGAATGCATATTGAGTCCGCACACTCAGTGCTATATAATCAACTCGCACACTTAGTGCTACGTAATCAAATCGCACACTTAGTGCTACATAGTCAAACTCGCACACTTAGTGCCGCATGGTCAATTCGCACACTTAGTGCATCATATTCATTTCGCACACTTAGTGCAACATAGTCAAATCGCACACTTAGTGCTGTACAATTTAATCCCGCGCACTTAGCGCCAATCTCATGGTCATAAATGGTTATACCCGCACGTCTAGTGCCGAGATCAACAACTCAGTACATCTTACCTCTTTTCTTTTCATTCAACAATTTCATCATCACATACGTACATGCATATATATATGTATATTTATTCATTCCATTCAGCATCAATACATAAACATTATGACCATTTGAAATAATACCAACTACATGCTTAATGACTTACCTTGTGTTGGGTAAGACGGTTCCAACTCGACTACTCAGTGATCTTTTCTTTGCCTTTATCGGATCTAGTTCCCTTTTGCTCTTGAGCTTAAGTTCAACAAAATTTAAAATAGTCATTAATCGACTATTCAAGTATTACTTTCAGAATAATATATATATTGATTTGACCTTCACACACATAGATTATAGTAAGCTTTATAATAGTTAATAAATAACTCATTGGCAAATTTTCATTAATGTTTACAACAAAATCACATATTCACTACGAGCTGTTTTCCTGAGCAGTAGTCGCTAAATTGTTTATAACTGGAGCTACAAAACTCCAAATCACTAGCCGTTAATTTTTCCTGAATATAGACTCGTATATCTTCCATCCATAAAATTTTCAGAATTTTTGGCTTGGCCAATCAATACCAGATTTTTTTTAAAGTTTCCCCTGTTTCACTGTTTGACTATTCTGACCACTCTTCACTACGAATCAAATTTCTCATTTTACAGAATTCAAAATGTGTTGTATTTGATCTCATTTGAAACTAGACTCATTAAGGAGTCTAAGCATATAAATTTTATCTTATAATCATTTTTGTACAATTTATAATGATTTCGTAAAGACAGAACAGGGAATCTAGTAGTCATTTTGACTCAGCCCCACAATACTTCAAATATCTCAAGATCGGTAACTCTTTTGTTTTTATAGTTTCTTTTGTAAGAAAATAGACTCTTCAAGCTTTAATGGAATAATTCACTCAGCTTCTAATTCAACTCCTACAAATTATGGCGATTTTCCAAAATCACCTTACTGCTGCTGTCCCCAAACAGATTATTACCAAATCAAATACTAACATTAGCATTTCACCTTAATAGCTAGCTTACCAAGCCTTAATTTAACATATTAATCTTTAACATATCTTTCACTTTTCATCAACAACTATCAAAAAGCTCAAGCACTCATCAATGGCAAAACACAAAATCATCATCAATCCACAAAATTGAACCATGGGTTTTAGAACTCAAGTCAACTACTAAAACATGCATGCATCTCAAGAACGACATCAAACATACCTTAGTCTAGCAAACCACCATAGCCGATTTTCTCAAGCTCTTCCCCTTCCTTTCTTTCCTCTATTCGGCCAAAGGTGTTCAAGAATGAACACATTTTTTTTTGTTTTCTTTCCTCAACTCACGGCAACAAGGGGGGTATGGATGAGACCATTTTTTTTCATCACCCTTCCTTTTCATTGTTTAATTACCATGCTCTTTATTTTATTTTTCTTAGCATACATCACTAGCATAACATGTTGGTGACATGTTTCCACCCATAGCATGGCCAGCCACTATGCTTTAATTTGGCTAATTTGACATGCAAGGACAAACACTTTCCCACATATATTAATGGGCCACTTGAACACTTGCCTAGCATATTTCTAAATTGTCTCACATAAGTCCCTACTAATAAATTCCACATACACTGACCAAATTAAAGTATGGAACTATCACACAAGCATTTACGCACATCATAAACACAGAATATAATCTTTAATTATTTATAAGACTCGGTTTTGTGGTCCCGAAACCACTTCCCGACTAGGGTCAATTTTGGGCTGTCACACTCAATTTCTTTGACAAAGCACATTTCCGAAAATGATAGGGCAATATAACAGCCTTTAATCCAACTTATAATTCACACATATCACATTCCAAGCATTCACTCTATTCTATCACTTAAAGTACAAACATTACTCAATAACTTCCTAGTTCAAATTCGGCAATTACACCAATTCACTAGATGATTTATTATTATTTTTGTTCATTTATTCAAACTACTTAAAATTACCTTAAACTATCACAATTAACAACCATTTGTAACTTATTCATTAAACATGAAAACAACCATATATCTCTTCCATTTTCTACCATGGCTGAATGCTCAAGACACCACACCATTCCAAATTGGTCATGGGTTGAGCAAAGAACTTAATGACTAACTCAAAAATGTTAAAAATCCAAGAATCATCATTGAACTTACCTTAATTTAGCTAACCACCATAGCCGAATTTCTCAAAGCTTTTTCTCTTCTAGTTACGGCAATGAGGAGCAAAGATGGAGAAACTTTGGTTCCTCCTCCTACAAATCAACATTTTTTATTATCCATATTTTTATTTTTAACATAAAATATTAACATAAATAATTATAATATGTTTTAGTCCATAACATGGCCGGCCACTATCTAGAATTTGGCTAATTTGACATGCAAGTACAAGCATTTTCTAACATGCATTAATAGGCCACTTTAACATTTGCCTAGCACATTTCTAAATTTTCTCACACAAGTCCTATTTAATAAATTTCGCACCATATACACATAATTTAAGCATGAATTTTTCACACATGCATATTCATATATAATGAGCATCAAACATGACTGTAAATTATTTTTATGACTTGGTTTCGTGGTCCCGAAACCACTTTCTGACTAGGGTCAATTTAGGGCTGTCACAGTGTCATCTTCTCAATTTGGTCCGTTTTGTCCTCTTTTGGCTTGTTTTTGGCTCCTTTCGCTCTCCTATGCTCTCCTAAGTGTAAAACATGGAATTAAAGCATTAGGAGCATCGAATTCACCAATTCTAATGAGAAATCATCCATAAAATGCATTTAACATGGGGTAAAAATATGTATAATTTACGGTTTATCAAATACCCCCACACTTAAGCATTTGCTTGTCCTCAAGCAAAATTCTCAACTCATAATTAAAATAAATCTTTCTCAACTTATAATTTCTATTACTAATATCTCAATTTAATTCATAGGTAATCATACGTTGAGAATTTAACTAAAAGAACATAAAAGTTTCAATCATTCCAAGTTGAGCATTTTATTCCGAAAACATAGGTGTCTTCCCTCATCTAAGTAATTACTTTTAATTCAAAATATCACAGAGTTTTAAATCCTCACTAAAGATTCACTCAAGTCATTCGAGGTGTTTTAAGGACAATAAAGGAAGCACTCAATAGTCAATAATGGAAAGTCATTACCATAGGCTTGCATGAAAATCAAATCTCCACCACTATAATTTAATATGATACATCAATCAAAAGGTCTTTAGAGGTTTGTAATGAGGCTTGGTTAGGGGGTGTGGTCACAAGCTGAAAGAAAGGGTTAGAATCGAGATTGAATTGAATAGTTGTCTAACTAGAAAAAGAGTTAATCTTCACTTGCGTACAACAGAGCTTCTCTCAGAATTATGAAGTTACAGATATGCATACATAGTTTTTTTTTTGTTAAGAACAAATTAAATAATATAAGACTAAATATCAAGAAGAAAACATAGCTAGGCAATCCATTCAACTCAAATCTCGACAAAAATAGGGATTAATTTAAGGGATTTCAATAATGGGTTAAAGGTTAATCTTAAGGGTAATACAAAAATTGGTTTGTTCGGATCAAGGAGGTTTACTAGGGATTAATCGTGGGGGTAGGATTTTCATGGCATGAGTGGGTTAATCCTAAGTGCCTTAATCATTTTGATATATCAAATCAAATGGTGTGGTCTCAACATGCATAATCAAGCAGGTTCTAGAATAATAGTTTAATAGTGACGCACTCAACGCAATAATAAAAGTGAGCATGAAAGGATGAATAGATGCTCAAAAGGCTCAAAAATCTCACAAAAATTATGGCTTTTTGATGTTTAAACTCATGAATTCTAATTCAAAGTAATACCTAGACTTGGGGAAACAGCCTAAGATTTTGAATTCTTAAAAATCAACTCATCATGCTTGACTCTCTATTGTCTTAAAGTTTAAATAATCAATGCATAAATCCCTTTGTTTTAATTCAAGATATATCAATCAAAATCATAAATTAATTAAAATTTATCCTAAATATGATATGAGAGCTTTTTAAGAGAACAAGATGATTATTTAGGGATTTTTCTGATAATAAAATAAATAGCCTCTCACACTTAAGATGTACATTGCCCTCAATGTACAAAGATAGATATGAGAGTATAAAGATAGGGAGAGAAGTGAAAATTCTTGTAAGATGAATTCCTCGAACTAGAGTTTTGGAGAGTGATCGGTTCGAGAGTGGAGGAGGATACTCCGGCGGTCGTAGAGGTTCATTAGGCCATAAGTCCTGCGCCAAAAGAATATTATATCTAGTGGTAGCTATGGTCGTGGTCGAGCAGGACATGGCAGTGGTGGAGACCCTTTCCCGGTGGAGTTTTAGTTCCTATGTGATGAGCTTAAGAGATCTATATAACTGTGATAAAATCAGGAACTTTTTGAGGGGATATTAGGAAGAATAAATACTCGAAAAGAATTAAAAGTAAAATCTTCATCACTAGATGGTTCGCGAGGTGGGATTGGCGATGAGATGTGGAGGGGTTGAAAAATCTGCTGTAGAGTAGCATCGATGTTGTTAAGTCGTTGAAAACACTGCTGCTCGAATAGGGTGAGGCGCTCAGAGATGTCAGCATATGAAGTCGCCGCATGAACTGGACGAGAGGGTGGTGGTGGCTGAGTCGGTGGGTCCTCGTGCTGTGGGGGTACAATCGTGTGGAGAAAAAATGGAGGGAAAAGAGAGGGGAAAGTGAGGATTAATGTCGGTGGAGTGGAGTTTAGGGTGGTTTGGGGGTTGAGAAAGTGAGAATCTGTGGAATGGTGGCCGGAATAGGGATTAGGGAGTAGAGAGGGGGAGATTTTGGCTAGGGTTTTGAAAGGAAGAAGAAAATGAACAGTGGTTTGCTTATATAGGGGGAAGCCACACGGCATAAGGCCATGCCCATGTACTCAGACATTGAGCTCGTGTTTTTTGAATTTTGCAATTTAGGTCGTGCCCAGCTACTATCCCACGCCCGTGTGTCTTGGGCATGTGTGGCCCACGGCCATGTCGCATAGCTGTGCCTAGCTTTGTTCGTTGTGTCACACCCGTGTGTTAGGGTACCACGCCCGTGTATTGTTGTCCACAGCTCCACGACACGGGCGTGTCTCACGCCCGTGTCGAAGAAACAGAAACGAGCCTTACCTTTGCACGCCCGTGTTTTTCCATTCCCACAGCCGTGTTCTCCTATTCACCCATGGCCATGTCGCACAGCCGTGGGATTTATTGCATCCCGTGTTTTGGGGATCATGTCCTGCTCACCGTATTCACCGGTGTTTTTCCTGCTTGGCCGAGCACGTGTCCAGCTGGTGTGTGCTGAAAAACTTTGCAATTCAAAGATAAATCTAATTATTTAAAGTGTTAGAAATAAAAAATAAAAAATAAAGAAATCAAAATATGTTAGTGCTCGGGTTGCCTCCCGAGAAGCGTTTATTTATAATCTAAGCTCGACTTACCTCTCCGGTGAATGGTCAGGGTGGTTCGAAGAGTTTATACTCCTCATTCCTGCTATCAATCTTATCAAAATAGGGTTTTAATCGCGTGTTGTTTACCTTAAAAGTTCCAAACTTGGGGTGACTCACCTCCACCGTACCAAATGGAAAAATACTGAGTACCGTAAGAGGAATTTCCTCATTTGGTGTGGTAGTGACAATGTGGGGATCTGCGGCATCTAGTAAGACTTTATCGCCAACCTTAAGTTGATTAGGAGAGGTATCAGCCTTGTTTTGACGCAGTTTCAGTTTATCATGTGCTCTCGGTTTGTGTACTCGCCATTCGTCTAGCACCTCTATCCGTAGCCTTCGTTCTTCATGAATGTGTCCTCTATCATTTCTGGAACATGGCTCGTGAACTTCTTTAAAGCTTAATTTCTACAAAGTCATATTATCAGTTTTAGTAGATTGGTGTGGACTATTACCTTCAATGTTCGATGTGATGCCAGAATTACGAGCTTGAAGGGTGATCGTTTCATCTCCCACACGAAGTGTAAGCTCACCTCTGCCAACATCAATAATTGTTTTAGCAGTTGCTAAAAAGGGCCTTCCTAAAATCAAAGGGGTGTTATTATCCTCCTCTATGTCTAGAACAACGAAATCAACGAGAATATGAACTTATCTACTTTCACGAGTATATCTTCAATAATACCCCTAGGAAATCTTATAGTTTTATCTGCCAATTGAATGCTCATCCTAGTTTGTTTAGGTTTCCCAAGACCTAGTTGCTTAAACATTTTGTAAGGCATTACGTTAATACTAGCCCCTAAATCAGCTAATGCATGACGTATATCTAAACTACCAATTAAGCAAGGAATTGTAAAACTCCCTGGATCTTTCAATTTGTGGGGTAGCTTATTCTATAGAATAGCTGAGCAGACTGCATTTAGCTCCACATGCGACACTTCATCCAACTTCCGCTTATGCATCTTTTTCGTGATAAACCGTAAATTATACATATTTTTACCCTATGTTTAATGCATTTTATGGATGATTTCTCATTAGAATTGGTGAATTCGATGCTCCTAATACTTTAATTCCATGTTTTACAGTTAGGAGAGCATAGAAAAGCGAAAGGAGCCAAAAACGAGCCAAAAAGGGACAAAAAGGACCAAATTGAGAAGATGACACGTCCTAAGCCTTGCCACACGGGTAGCTCACACGCCCGTGTCTTTCAAGGGTGTCGACCAAGGCTTTCACTATTCACACGGCCTGGCCACTGACCCACATGGCTGTGTTCAATTTAACGGATCGAACACGGCCTAGCAATCACATCACATGGCCGTGGCACACGGGCGTGTCCCTACCGAGCCCAAGTTAAGTCTAATTTGGAAAAGGCCATTTTTGAGGGCTTCTAGGCATTCCAAAGCCTATACATACACCCTAGAAGAGGAGAAAAAGGAGGGACGGAGAATAGGCGGTAAGGAATTACACCAAGGAAGCCAATTGATCCATCTCAAAAGCCGGATTCATCATCAAGACTGAAGATCTCTCCTCAATTTCCATTCAGGAGTTTTGGTTTTTCTTTATGTTTTGTATTCTTTATTCTTCTAAGATGTTTTCTTATTTAGTTATGAACTAAATCCCCTAAATACCTAAGGGGAATGAAACCTAAGACGAATCTTGTTATTATTTTCTAAATCGTATGATAAATATTTAACTTGTTCTTAATTATGTGTTCTTAATTCTTGTTTTGATATCCTAGGATACTGATTCAAGATATGCTCTTATTCATAGGAGGAATAGACCTTCTCTAAGAGTACTTTTGTCATAATTAAGCGGAGTTGATTGCGCGCCTAGAAATAGGGTGACAAGATTTTGCCGGATTAGGGTGAAACCTAATAAAGGATCCATAGATCGAGTTAATGCAATCCTAGAGTGTTAATTAGAGAAAAGTCTCGGTTATTCAATATAGGGATTAGATGTTATTAGTCTTGAATAGGGATAATAACATAACTTAGGGATCTCTACGGAACAAGTTGAATGAATAAATCATCCGATTCAGAGCCAGAATAACAAGTAAAGTCTATATGGATTTTTCCTTAGGTATTGTCTCAAATCAATCGATTTTCCCAAAAGCAATTCCTCAACTCTTTTCTCTGTTCATTCTTAGTTTAGATAATTAGTTAAATTAAAACAAAACCCCATTATTCTTAGGCTAGATAATAAAAAGACAGTCATTACTAGTGCTTTTGGTTCCCTTGGGTACGATATCCCGGTCTTGCCATTACTATACTATTGTTCGATATGTGCGCCTGCCTTTTTGTCGTGATAATAGTTAGTCTAGGTTTGATCTTCATTATAAATATTTATTACTTGTTACGAATCACACGATCAAGATTTTTACGCTGTTGCCGGGGAACTAAATTATTAGGAACGCTAAATTTTTATTACTTTAGCCATTTATTTTTCTTGGAATTTAATTTAATTTTATTATTTTTATTATTTATTAATTTACTTTTTCCTTCTCTTGGCGGGTTCTTATAGTTTATGACTAGAAGAAACCCGTCAGGACCATTACTTTTTGACAAAGAAATCGATCGTACAGTTCGTAGAAACCAAAGAGAAATAAGGCGCAACTTAAGATACGTGAGGAACGAACAAGAAGATAATACTCAACCCCCAACCGAAGAGATGGCTGAAAACCAAGGCAATCAGCTACCTCCTGCAATTACGACTAATCAAAATCCTACTCCATGCACTATGTATGATTATGCTAAACCTTCTTTAATAGTAACTGAGTCTAGCTTAGTTAGACTGGCTGTAGCTGCAAATACTTTTGAACTGAAACCTAATACAATTCAAATGATACAACAGTTTGTTCAGTTTGATGGTTTGCAGGATGAAGATCCCAACGCTCACTTAGCAAACTTTCTGGAATTTTGCAATATATTAAAAATCAATGGCGTTTCTGATAATGCCATTCATCTTCAGTTATTTCCTTTTTCATCGAGAAACAAAGCTAAATAGTGGTTGAACTCGTTACCACGAAGGCCTATTACTATTTGGGAACAAATGACCGAAAACTTTTTACTAAAATATTTTTTGCCGGCTAAAATGGCTAAATTACGCAATGATATCTCTTCTTTTGTGTAGATGGATTTAGAAAAACTTTACGATACATGGGAGAGATACAAGGACTTACTGAGAAGGTGCCTTCACCATGGGTTACCACTTTGGCTTCAAGTACAAACATTCCACAATGGTCTGAATCCCTCGACTCGACAAATGCTTGACGCGGCTGCTGGCGGAACTATCAACAATAAAACACCGGATGATGTCTATGAGTTTATAGAAGAGATGTCACTGAATAACTATCAGTGGCAAGTTATGAGGATAAAGCCAACGAAAACAACCGGCATTTTTAACGTCGACTCAGTTACTATGCTGTCAAATCAGGTAGAACTTCTCAATAAAAAGATTGATGGTTTACTTGGTTCTATGCAGGTACATCCAATAATGAGGTGTGACTCAAGTGGAGGAGGTGTGCATACAGAATATCAATCCTTCAATCCCACAACCGAACAGGAACAAGTCAACTATATGGGTAACAATAACTTTAGATCTCAAAATAACCCATAAAGTAATACTTATAATGCAGGTTGGAGAAACCACCCAAAATTTTCATGTGACAGTCCAGGAACTCAAAGACAACAACATTTTTTGGGTTTTCAACAGCCACACTATCAACAAGAGAAGAAACTGAACCTTGAGGAGATGCTCTCAAAATTCATATCAGTGTCAGAAACTCGTTTCCAAAATAACGAGACAACACTTAAAAATCAGCAAGCATCGATTCAAGGACTCAAAACTCAGATAAGCCAGCTTTCCAAACTAATCTCGGAAAGACTACTAGGAAATTTACTTAGTAATACCAAATCAAGAGAGCATGTCAAAGCAGTTATACTAAGCAGTGGGAAAGTGTTAGCAGAATCTAAAAAGAAGTTAGCACAAGAAGTCGTGGAAAGCGAAAGAAGGGAAGAAAAACCCGAAAATAGTGACAAACTAGTGCCGGAGGAATATACACCACCAGTCCCATATCCAGCAAAATTAAAAAAAGATCGTATTGATGCACAATTCGGAAAGTTTCTTAATCTTTTTAAGCAATTACATATCAACTTACGTTTTGTTGAAGCTATCTCGCAGATGCGTACATACGCAAAATTTTTGAAGGAGCTTCTAACAAATAAAAGAAAGTTCGAGGACTTATCTACAGTAGAACTCAATGAGGAGTGCTCTGCCATACTCCAAAATAAGTTGCCAACCAAACTAAAAGATCCAGGAAGTTTTACTATCCCTTGCTCAATTGGTAATCTGATTATTGAAAAACCACTAGCTGATTTAGGCGCTAGTATTAATTTGATGCCATATAAAATGTTCAAACAACTTGGTCTTGGGGAACCTATGTGACAGCCCAAAGTTGACCCTAGTCGGGAAGTGGTTTCGGGACCGCTAAACCGAGTCACCAAAATGTTTGAATGTGATACTTATTGTCTAGAATATGTAATTATGAATGTGTGAAAATTTCAAGCTTCAATTTGGTTGATTTCATGTGAATTTAGTCAATAGGACTTATGTGAGAAAATTCTAAAATGTGATAGGTCAATGTGTGAGGACCTATTAGTGCATGTGGACAAAGGGGGGACTTGCATGTCAAATTCCCCCCCTACTAGTAGTGGCCGGCCATGACAAGCATGGTAGACCAAGTTTGATGGCCAAGACATGTCATAGACATGTTTTGTTGGTGCATCATGGGTGGAAAAAAATAAAATAATAGGCATGGAAATTAAATAATGAAAAGGAGTATGATGAATACACAAAAAAAAAGTGTGTAGTTGATTCTTTCCCCCCCATTGCCGTGAGCTAAAGAAAAGAGAGGAGAAGATCTTTGTTCATCCTTTTCTCACCTTCATTTAGCCTAAATTAGAAAGAAAAACAAAGAAAAAAATTTCTCATCCTTTGGTTCATCCTTGGCCAAAAATTTTAAGGAGGAAAGAAGAAGAAAGGTGAAGAGATTCGGCCATGCATGTAGCTAGGCTAAGGTATGTTTGATGATGTTCCATGTGATGCATGCATGTTTTAGTTGTTAGCTTGAGTTCTACCTAGCCCATGGTCTAAATCTTGCTATGTGATGGAAATGGCACTTGACCATGGATGCATCATTCTTGGTTGATGTTTGATGTTGTGGTGATGAGGCATGAGGATGAGTTAAGATTCGGCCTAGGTGGGGGTCGTGTTAATGCCATTGCATGCAAAATATGAAGCTTGTTAATGATGCATGTGATGATGGCTTGATGATTCTTGAACCTCCTTTTTAGCATTTTTGTGTGAGCACATATGTGCATTGGTTGCTAAATGGAGAAGAATCGGCTAGCAAGATGTGTGCTAAGGCCGAATGTAACTTTGCATGTTAATGAGCAATGCATGTGTTAAATTGATGAAAAGGGGGAGGATGCTTTACTAGTGTGTATATGTGTGTATTAAGTGTTGAAATCGACCCCAAAAATAGACATGCATATTCGGCCAAGGGGAAAGAAATTAGCTAATATGTTGTGTCGATGCATGATTTTTGCATGTATGAGACTTTAATGTCTAATGTATAAATATGGGCTAAGTGCCTATTGTTCATCTTTTTGATGCCTAAATGATGAAATCAATTTATTTGTTTAATTAAGCTCAAGAGCAAAGGGGAAATAAATCCGATAAAGGGAAGGAAAAAGTGGTCGAATAGTTAGCGGAATCGTTCGACAACACCCGAGGTAAGTTCTTGAGTAAGAGAGCTTAAATTACGATGTGATTAAATCATGCTCTATGTGTGGCTATTGAGCCGAATGTGCAAGGACGATATGTGCCTTGTGTTTGAGTTTCGCAAATGAAAATGAAATATGAATGTGCCATGAATTATTGTTAGATGTGCATGATTAATTGAATGCTGTCCGGGCTAAGTCCCGAAGGCTTTGTGCTAAGTGAATATATCCGGACTAAGATCCGAAGGCATTTGTGCGAGATACAAATTCCAGGTTAATCCCCGAAGGCCTTTGTGCGAGATACTAAATCCGGGTTAAGTCCCGAAGGCATTCGTGCGAGTTATTAAATCCGGGTTATGTCCCGAAGGCATTGTGTGAGTTACTAAAACCGGGCTATGTCCCGAAGGCATTTGAACGAGGAGCTATATCCGGTTAAATCCCGAAGGTACGTGATTTGGTAATGAATGAGCTTGCTGTAAAATTCCAGCGAATACTCGAAAAACATCCCAATATGGGGATATGTTACGTATGTGTTGAATTTAATCGAGCCCTTACAAATAAATGTTCGCTCAGTTGATAAATGAGCTACCGGCCTTCGGCTAAGTTAGTCTATTGTGTATGTACATAAGGGTTGTTAATGTTGTGAAGCAAGTTTGGTATCGGTAAATTGCGTATTATGAAATATTCCGTTTAGCTAAATGTGTGTTATTCTTTGTTTATGCTGGAATTCCTTGCTAAAAACTTACTAAGCATAAATTGCTTACTCGTTACACTGCTCCTCTGTTTTATAGATTTTTGGTTCTCCAGCTATCGGACTCGGGATCTTGAAGTCGAAGTCGCCCACACTATCAAAGGCTCTTTTGGGTACTATTTTGGTTGAATTTTGATATGGCATGTATAGGACTACCCATTGTTGTTTTTCGAGTACTTTATGAAATGTATAAGTGTACAGCCATGCGAAAATGGCTTGTAGAAGTGGAGTTGGCATTAGACCATTCGTGTTTATGAATGTATAGATGGTTTCATGATGTAACTATAGTTGGAATGGAAGTGTTGAGCAAATGATCAGCCATTGGAATGGCTAAGTATGATCATATGTGGGCATATGTATGACAAGGCCCTAGTTGGTCCATGAAACCCCGAAAATAGGTAAGGTTTACTTTGAAAACAGTGGCTGACAGCAGCAGTGGTGTGGATTGGAAAAATCATAAGAATTCGTAGGAGTGGAATTAAATAGTGAATAAATTATGTAATCGAACCTTGATGAATCTACTTTCATATGAAAGTAACGAAACAATCATATGAACAGTACAGTAAGAGATATTCAGGTTCTTGTGGGACAGGGCCAGAACAGTTTCTGGATTCCCTGTTCCGACTTTGGAAATTCACTATAAATTGACCAGAGATAATTAGGAGTCATACCATATATGTATGGATTCCTCCCTGAGTCTAGTTTCCAGAGAAACAAACGGCATCAGTATCGAAGCTCTGTGCAGAGAGATATCCAAGTCGTAATGGGAAAAGGTCAGCGTAGTCGACCCCTGTAACATGGGAGATTTTGACTAATAAACTGTACTAATTGGCCTGACCAAAAATTCTAGAAAAAAATACATAGGTGGGGACATGAGTCTAGTTTCAGGGAAAAATCACAAAACTGATTTTCGAGTTGTGAAACTCAAGATATGATTTTTGAAGCGACTAGTACCCAGACTGGGCAGTGTCTGGAAAAATTTTTCAAAGTTTGTTAACATCTCGTGTCCGACTCCGGTGTCGGTCTCGGGTTCGGGGTGTTACATTAAATTGGTATCAGAGCTACGGTTTAGTCGATTCTAGGACTACCGTAATGTGTTGGGTCTAGCTATACATGCCATTTTATGTGATTACTTGATAGTGTGGTGATTTCTGACAATTGTAAATGTGTTTATAGTAATGGATCCCGATCGTGACCGAGAGGTAGCTGATGATCTTGAGAGTGTAGCGCCTGCTCCCGCACAAGGGACAGTGCCGGCAGACTCTCAACCTAATGCTAGTAATCCGAATGATGAAGCTAGACAAGCATTCTATAGCGTGATGAATGATTGGTTCAACCAATACATTCGAACTAATATGGCTGTTCCACAACCTCCATTCCCGACAAATACTACCCCCGCACCTACAATACCACCGGTAACGGACCAAATAAGGTCAAATAAGCCCCCAGTTGACAGAATCTGAAAACATGGGGCTACTGAATTTAAGGCTATGGATAGCGATGATGCCGAGCAAGCTGAATTTTGGCTGGACAACACTATCCGGGTACTTGATGAGCTATCTTGTACACCCGATGAATGCCTAAAGTGTGCTATCTCCTTGCTACGTGATTCTGCCTACTATTGGTGGAGTACTCTGACTTCTGTTGTGCCCCGAGAGCAAGTAACTTGGGAGTTTTTCCAAACTGAGTTTCGGAAAAAGTATATCAGTAAGAGATTTGTTGATCAAAAACGGAAGGAATTTCTTGAGCTTAAGCAAGCTCCATGTCGGTTACTGATTACGAGCGAAAATTCGTTAGACTTAGCAAATACGCTCGGGAATGTGTTTCGTCCGAAGCTATTATGTGTAAACGCTTCGAGGATGGGCTGAATGAAGATATAAAAATGTTCGTTGGCGTTCTTGAAATACGAGAGTTCGTGGTACTTGTTGAACGAGCTTGTAAAGCCGAAGAGCTTAGAAAAGAAAAGCAAAGAGTTGATGAGGGAACTGGAGAGTTTCGTAAAAGATCCTCGGGAAGGTCTCTTCAACAAGCATCGAAGAGATTTCGAGATGATGCGGGCCAGTTTAGAGGCACTTCGGGCCTTTTTAGATGAGATCGTGATCGACCCCCTGTGGGTACACGAGGCACTTCGGTCGCCAGTGTTGGGAATGAACGTCGAGATAGAACGAAATGTCGATATTGCGGTAAATGGCATTCGGGGAGTTGTAGATTCCCTGACCGCTCCTGATACAAGTGCGGATCAGTTGACCACTTCATTAAAGATTGCTCGAGGTTGTTTGAACAGAATGAAAATCAGAGTGGGAAACCGGGTGCTACCACTGCTCGAGGTAGACCATCTGGAAATACGGGCAATGCTAGTGGTGGTCAGAGAGGATCTAGAGATGATATAACCAGATCCGAAGCTCGTGCGCCTGCTAGAGCTTATGCTATACGTGCCCGCGAGGATGCTTCTTCGCCTGATGTTATTACCGGTACATTCACTCTCTTTGATACTAATGTAATTGCTTTGATTGACCCCGGTTCTACTCATTCTTACATATGTGAAACCTTAGCCTCCAGTAAGACTTTACCCATTGAGTCTACTAAGTTCGTAATTCGGGTGTCAAATCCCTTGGGTCGTTACGTGCTTGTCGACAAAGTGTGTAAGAAATGTCCCCTGGAAATTCGAGGTTCCTGTTTCCCGGTGAACTTGATGCTTTTGCCGTTTGATGAATTTGATGTTATCCTTGGTTTGGATTGGTTGACCGCGCATGATGCGGTTGTGAATTGCAAGAGCAAGACTATTGATTTGAGGTGCGCAAATAACGAAGTAATCCGAGTTGAATCTGCGGACTTGGAGGGGTTGCCAGCTGTAATATCAGCAATGTTGGCACAGAAATATGTAAGAAGAGGGTGCGAAGCATACCTTGCGTATGTACTTGATGACAAAGAATTAGAAAAGAAACCCGAATCTGTGCCGGTGGTTTGTGAATACCCGGATGTTTTTCCGGAAGAATTACCGGGTTTACCACCTGTTCGGGAGGTAGAGTTTGGTATTGAGCTTGTACCTGGGACTACGCCGATTTCGATAGCTCCGTATCGTATGGCACCAACCGAGTTAAAGGAGTTGAAAGCTCAGTTGCAAGAACTGACGGATAGAGGTTTCGCTCGACCAAGTTTCTCACCTTGGGGTGCACCAGTATTGTTCGTGAAAAAGAAGGACGGAACCATGAGGTTGTGCATTGACTATCGTCCGCTGAATAAAGTGACGATAAAGAACAAATATCCGTTGCCGCGCATCGATGATTTGTTCGACCAACTGAAGGGAGCCTCAGTGTTCTCAAAAATAGATTTGAGATCGGGCTATTATCAGTTGCGAATTCAAGAATCGGACATACCAAAAACTGCCTTCTGAACGAGATATGGTCACTATGAATTCTTAGTGATGCCGTTTGGGCTCACTAATGCCCCTGCGGTATTTATGGATTTGATGAATCGGATCTTCAGACCATATTTGGATCGGTTCGTAGTTGTGTTCATTGACGACATTTTGGTATATTCAAGAGATGAGACCGAACATGCTGAGTATCTGAGGCTAGTGCTGCAAATTTTGCGGGAAAAGCAGTTATATGCTAAGTTCAGTAAGTGTGAGTTCTGGTTAAGAGAGGTTAGCTTCTTGGGTCATGTGGTATCCGCGTCGGGTATTCGAGTTGACCCGAACAAAATTTCAGCCATACTTGACTGGACACCTCCGAGAAATATTACTGAGGTTCGGAGCTTTTTGGGGCTCGCCGGTTATTACCGACGATTTGTCAAAGGTTTCTCGATGATAGCCACACCAATGACGAAGCTACTTCAAAAGGACGTTAAGTTCGAATGGACGGAGAAGTGTTAGAAAAGTTTTGATCAACTGAAAACTCACTTGACTGAAGCTCCAATTTTAGTGCAACCCGAATCGGGTAAAGAGTTTGTCATTTTTAGTGACGCATCCCTACTTGGGTTGGGTTGCGTATTGATGCAAGACGGTCGAGTTGTGGCCTATGCGTCGAGACAATTGAAGCCACACGAGAGAAATTATCTGACCCATGATCTCGAACTAGCCGCCATCGTATTTGCTTTGAAAATATGGCGACATCATTTGTTTGGTGAGAAGTGCCATGTATTTTCGGATCACAAAAGTCTCAAATATTTGATGACTCAACGAGACTTGAATCTGCGACAAAGACGTTGGCTTGAGTTGTTGAAAGATTACGAGCTTGTCATTGATTACCACCCGGGAAAGGCTAACGTGGTTGCGGACGCCTTAAGCCGGAAGTCATTGTTTGCTTTACGAGCAATGAATGTGCGTTTGTCTGTTCTACCAGACAATGTGTTGCTAGCTGAATTGTACGTTTCTCAAATTGTGAGATTACACGGGGTACCTATTTCTATCGTGTCGGATAGAGATCCGAGATTCACCTCACGATTTTGGAAGAAATTGCAAGAAGCTCTGGGTACCAAGCTGCATTTTAGCACTGCTTTTCACCCCTAAACCGATGGTCAATCCGAGTGGATAATTCAGATACTTGAGGATATGTTGAGATGTTGCATCCTCGAGTTCAGTAGTTCATGGGAATGGTATTTACCTTTGATTGAATTCGCTTACAACAATAGTTTTCAATCAAGTATTAAGATGGCACCTTACGAGGCTTTGTACGGTCGTAAATGCCGTACACCATTGTTTTGGACCGAGCTCGGTGAAAGTAAAATTTTCGGAGTTGATTTGATTAAAGATGCTGAACAGAAAGTAAAGGTAATCCGTGAAAGTCTGAAGGTAGCCACGGATCGTCAGAAGTCGTACGCAGATTTGAAACGAAAAGACATCGAGTATCAGGTGGGAGACAAAGTGTTCCTTAAGGTTTCACCTTGGAAAAAGATACTCAGGTTCGGCCGTAAGGGCAAGTTGAGCCCAAGATTCATTGGGCCGTACGAAATCTCCGAACGAGTTGGTCCGGTTGCGTATAGATTGATTTTGCCCCCGGAGCTTGAAAAGATTCATGACGTCTTTCATGTTTCGATGCTTCGACGCTATCGATCTGATCCATCGCATATAATTAGCCTATCAGAGGTTGAAATTCAAGTCGACATGAGCTATGAGGAAGAACCGATGCGTATCCTAGCTCGTGAAGTGAAGGAGTTGCGAAACAAAAGAGTTCCGCTAGTAAAGGTGTTATGGCTCAAACACGGGATTGAGGAAGCTACTTGGGAGACTGAGAGCTCGATGAAAGAACGATACCCAAACCTATTTACCAGTAAGATTTTCGGGGACGAAAATTCCTTAAGTGGGGGAGAGTTGTGACAGCCCAAAGTTGACCCTAGTCGGGAAGTGGTTTCGGGACCGCTAAACCGAGTCACCAAAATGTTTGAATGTGATACTTATTGTCTAGAATATGTAATTATGAATGTGTGAAAATTTCAAGCTTCAATTTGGTTGATTTCATGTGAATTTAGTCAATAGGACTTATGTGAGAAAATTCTAAAATGTGATAGGTCAATGTGTGAGGACCTATTAGTGCATGTGGACAAAGGGGGGACTTGCATGTCAAATTCCCCCCCTACTAGTAGTGGCCGGCCATGACAAGCATGGTAGACCAAGTTTGATGGCCAAGACATGTCATAGACATGTTTTGTTGGTGCATCATGGGTGGAAAAAAATAAAATAATAGGCATGGAAATTAAATAATGAAAAGGAGTATGATGAATACACAAAAAAAAAAGTGTGTAGTTGATTCTTTCCCCCCCATTGCCGTGAGCTAAAGAAAAGAGAGGAGAAGATCTTTGTTCATCCTTTTCTCACCTTCATTTAGCCTAAATTAGAAAGAAAAACAAAGAAAAAAATTTCTCATCCTTTGGTTCATCCTTGGCCAAAAATTTTAAGGAGGAAAGAAGAAGAAAGGTGAAGAGATTCGGCCATGCATGTAGCTAGGCTAAGGTATGTTTGATGATGTTCCATGTGATGCATGCATGTTTTAGTTGTTAGCTTGAGTTCTACCTAGCCCATGGTCTAAATCTTGCTATGTGATGGAAATGGCACTTGACCATGGATGCATCATTCTTGGTTGATGTTTGATGTTGTGGTGATGAGGCATGAGGATGAGTTAAGATTCGGCCTAGGTGGGGGTCGTGTTAATGCCATTGCATGCAAAATATGAAGCTTGTTAATGATGCATGTGATGATGGCTTGATGATTCTTGAACCTCCTTTTTAGCATTTTTGTGTGAGCACATATGTGCATTGGTTGCTAAATGGAGAAGAATCGGCTAGCAAGATGTGTGCTAAGGCCGAATGTAACTTTGCATGTTAATGAGCAATGCATGTGTTAAATTGATGAAAAGGGGGAGGATGCTTTACTAGTGTGTATATGTGTGTATTAAGTGTTGAAATCGACCCCAAAAATAGACATGCATATTCGGCCAAGGGGAAAGAAATTAGCTAATATGTTGTGTCGATGCATGATTTTTGCATGTATGAGACTTTAATGTCTAATGTATAAATATGGGCTAAGTGCCTATTGTTCATCTTTTTGATGCCTAAATGATGAAATCAATTTATTTGTTTAATTAAGCTCAAGAGCAAAGGGGAAATAAATCCGATAAAGGGAAGGAAAAAGTGGTCGAATAGTTAGCGGAATCGTTCGACAACACCCGAGGTAAGTTCTTGAGTAAGAGAGCTTAAATTACGATGTGATTAAATCATGCTCTATGTGTGGCTATTGAGCCGAATGTGCAAGGACGATATGTGCCTTGTGTTTGAGTTTCGCAAATGAAAATGAAATATGAATGTGCCATGAATTATTGTTAGATGTGCATGATTAATTGAATGCTGTCCGGGCTAAGTCCCGAAGGCTTTGTGCTAAGTGAATATATCCGGACTAAGATCCGAAGGCATTTGTGCGAGATACAAATTCCAGGTTAAGCCCCGAAGGCCTTTGTGCGAGATACTAAATCCGGGTTAAGTCCCGAAGGCATTCGTGCGAGTTATTAAATCCGGGTTATGTCCCGAAGGCATTGTGTGAGTTACTAAAACCGGGCTATGTCCCGAAGGCATTTGAACGAGGAGCTATATCCAGTTAAATCCCGAAGGTACGTGATTTGGTAATGAATGAGCTTGCTGTAAAATTCCAGCGAATACTCGAAAAACATCCCAATATGGGGATATGTTACGTATGTGTTGAATTTAATCGAGCCCTTACAAATAAATGTTCGCTCAGTTGATAAACGAGCTACCGGCCTTCGGCTAAGTTAGTCTATTGTGTATGTACATAAGGGTTGTTAATGTTGTGAAGCAAGTTTGGTATCGGTAAATTGCGTATTATGAAATATTCCGTTTAGCTAAATGTGTGTTATTCTTTGTTTATGCTGGAATTCCTTGCTCAAAACTTACTAAGCATAAATTGCTTACTCGTTACACTGCTCCTCTGTTTTATAGATTTTTGGTTCTCCAGCTATCGGACTCGGGATCTTGAAGTCGAAGTCGCCCACACTATCAAAGGCTCTTTTGGGTACTATTTTGGTTGAATTTTGATATGGCATGTATAGGACTACCCATTGTTGTTTTTCGAGTACTTTATGAAATGTATAAGTGTACAGCCATGCGAAAATGGCTTGTAGAAGTGGAGTATGGCATTAGACCATTCGTGTTTATGAATGTATAGATGGTTTCATGATGTAACTATAGTTGGAATGGAAGTGTTGAGCAAATGATCAGCCATTGGAATGGCTAAGTATGATCATATGTGGGCATATGTATGACAAGGCCCTAGTTGGTCCATGAAACCCCGAAAATAGGTAAGGTTTACTTTGAAAACAGTGGCTGACAGCAGCAGTGGTGTGGATTGGAAAAATCATAAGAATTCGTAGGAGTGGAATTAAATAGTGAATAAATTATTTAATTGAACCTTGATGAATCTACTTTCATATGAAAGTAACGAAACAATCATATGAACAGTACAGTAAGAGATATTCAGGTTCTTGTGGGACAGGGCCAGAACAGTTTCTGGATTCCCTGTTCCGACTTTGGAAATTCACTATAAATTGACCAGAGATAATTAGGAGTCATACAATATATGTATGGATTCCTCTCTGAGTCTAGTTTCCAAAGAAACAAACGGCATTAGTATCGAAGCTCTGTGCAGAGAGATATCCAAGTCGTAATTGGAAAAGGTCAGCATAGTCGACCCCTGTAACATGGGAGATTTTGACTAATAAACTGTACTAATTGGCCCAACAAAAAATTCTAGAAAAAAATACATAGGTGGGGACATGAGTCTAGTTTCAGGGAAAAATCACAAAACTGATTTTCGAGTTGTGAAACTCAAGATATGATTTTTGAAGCGACTAGTACTCAGATTGGGCAGTGTCTGGAAAAATTTTTCAAAGTTTGTTAACATCTCGTGTCCGACTCCGGTGTCGGTCTCGGGTTCGGGGTGTTACAACCTAAACCCACTAGGATGAGTATTCAATTAGCCGATAGATCTGTTAAATATCCTAGGGGTATTATAGAAGGCACACTCATAAAAGTAGATAAATTTATATTCCCTGTTAATTTTTTTTGTACTTGACATGGATGAAGATGTGGAAGGACCTTTAATTTTAGGACACCCATTCCTAGCCACTGCTAGAACGGTGATTGACGTGGGTGACGGTAAATTGGTACTTAGAGTAGGTGACAAGGAGATGATCTTTAAAATTTACATTTCTATGCGATTATCTAGGGAACAGGATGATTCATGTTATTTCATTGACTCTATTGATCATGTTACTCAAGACTCTTTTCAGGAGATTGTGCAAGAGGAGACGATGGAACCATATCCAGCTCAAGATGAGGAGACAGGTGAGGAACCTAATGACCATTCGTCAAGACAAGTAGAATGTGAGGGTATTAAGATAAATGATGACCTTAAGCAAAAACCCTCTATTGAGGAGCCTCCCAAACTAGAACTTAAACTGTAACACCCCGTACCCGAGACCGTTGCCGGGGTCGGACACGAGGGGTTAACAGACTTAATTCACTTATTTTCACAGTCCATTTTAAAAATTTCCAGACTAGCTGGATAACTGCGTCACTATCACCTTAAAAATCATATCTTGAGTTCCAAAACTCGAAAATCAGTTTCGTAAAGTTTCCCTGAAACTAGACTCATATATCCATCTAGAAATTGTTTTTATAGAATTTTTGGTCTGGCCAATTAGTACATTTTATTAGTTAAATTCTCCCCTGTTACAGGGTTCGACTACTCTGACCTTCATGTATTGCAACTTAGATAACTCCTTGTACAGGGCTTCAATACTTATGCCGTTTGTTTCTAAAGAAACTAGACTCGAAAAGGAATCCGTACATATAGGGCATGACTTCTAATTATCTCTGGTTAATTTATAGTGTATTTCCAAAGTCAGATCAGGGGATCCAGAAATCGTTCTGGCCCTGTTCCATGAAAACTTAAATATCTCTTAAAATACGACTCATATGACCGTTTTGTTTCTTCCACATGAAAGTAGATTCATCAAGGTTCGATTTAATAATTTATTCACTATTTATTTCCATTCCTAATATTTTTAGTGATTTTTCAAATTCACACCACTGCTGCTGTCAGCATCTGCCTTTAAGCTAGACTTTACCTATTACATAGTTTCCATGATTCACCCAACCCTTTAGCATATATAGCACAAAGTATGATCGTGATTAACCATTCCAATGGCCAATCATTGCCAAGCATATCCAAACCTCTCAATAACCATATACATACAAAATGATTATAACATTATGCTCAAAATATATATAAGCCATTTTCGCATGGCTATCCAAATTTGTACAATGCCGAAAGGTACATGACCAACATCAAAAAGGGTAGTCCTATACATGCCATTTCAGAGTTCAACCAAAAGTGTACCAAAGGGGCTTTGAAAGTGTGGACGACTTCGACTTCGACAATCCCGAGTCCGATAGCTGACGAACCAAAATCTATAAAACAGAGAATCAAAGAAACGGAGTAAGCATTTAATGCTTAGTAAGTTTTGAGCCATGAAATTAGACACAACTAAAGTATAGCATTCATATGGCTAAACGGATAATTTCATATGCACAAATTCTCAATATCATACTTACTTCACATTACCAACCCTTATATTCATACACAAAAGATCAACTTAGCCAAAGGTCGGAAGCTCATTAATTGACTGAGCGAATAATATTTCAAGGGAATTTACTACTCCAATGCATATACGAAACGTACCTCATCGTTGGGATTTTCGAGCGTATCAATTTAAATTATTACAGCAAGATCGCTCATTCCCAAACCAAGTACCTTCGGAGTTTAGCCGGATATAGCTACTAGCTCAAATGCCTTCAGGACTTAGCCCGGTTATAGTAACTCGCACAAATGCCTTCGGGACTTAGCCCGGTTATAGTAACTCGCACAAATGCCTTCGGGACTTAGCCCGGATATAGTAACTCGCACAAATGCCTTCGGGCTTAGCCCGGAATTAGTCACTAGCACAAATGCCTTCGGGACTTAGCCCGGGTATCAATCCGAATATCCATGCACATATCAATAAATCATGACACATCAATATTTCATTTTCATAACTAGAATTCAAACACAAGTCACTTATCAAGCATTATCATTTTCGGCTCAATAGCTACATACGAAGGGCATGATTTTGATTTGCTTATAACATCATCTAATCGAATCAAAATCTAAGTTTCATTACTCGAAAACTTACCTCGGATGTGGTCGAACGATTTCGGTGGCTATTCGATCACTTTTTCCTTTCCCTTATCCAACTTTGATCCTCTAAGCTATTGAGCTTAATAAACAAATAAATTTATTCAATTACTTATCCAACTTTACTATATACAAATATCTATTTATTTAGATTCATTTCGAACTAATATTAGGCAACCGATCATATATTCTCCCCATGGCAATATTCAAACATTGTAGCCAAAGAATCGCAATTATCGAATGTTTAACTATGATCGGACATATGATATTACCCGTATGTCTTAAGCTAATTGCCGAACCTATTGCCTCAATTTGTGTACATATCAAATATAGTAATCCTTACTTGAACTATTAACCAACCTTATCAATAAACAATTATACTTAAAATACCATATATATATTCATAAGTGCATAGATACAATGTTACCGACAATTATTTCCTTGCTTAGCAGCCGAACCAATATACACATTACTTCATATCTACCCGTCATGTTTACTCTACTTAAACCGAATAAACTTGCACATAAGGTCCTTAGCCGAACCTCACTAAAAATAAGTCAACCAAAATCTTAGTATTCATCTTGTGTATAACCTTATTTACCTTCCAAAAATCACAAAAGCATCAAACTCTTAATGTTTATCTACAAGGCCGAATCTTAACATGATCCAACCTCCAACTCATTCATTTCAATCACTCACACGGCATTTGTTCAATTCTTTAGATAAATCTATGTTTGGCCATTGTACTCATGAGCATTAAAATTTATAACTTGACTACTTAAACCCTTCTCTTCAACAATTCTTCATAAAACATAAAGATTATAACCCAATCTCATCCTTTAATAACTAAAACCGAATGCTCAAGCCATCACCAAGATTTCGAAATTTTGCCATGGGTTGTGTAAGAAATTAGCTAATTAACTAGAAACAAGTTTAAAATTTAAGAATCTAACACAACATACTAACCTCCCCTTAAGCTCAAGGTGACCGAAACCTCTCTTCTTCCTTTCTTCAATTCGGCCAAGAAGAACCAAAGAATGAAGCTTCCCGTTTTTTCTTTTTCTTCTTTCAAGTCACGGCAATGAAGGGGGCAACCACACACATTTTTTCTTTGTTTCTCCTCCTACTAACACTAATATTTTATTGCCCATGTTCTTTATTTTATTATTCCTAACATAAGCATTAACATAACATGTTTATGACATGTTTTGCCCATAACATTTTGTCCACCCTCCTTGTCATGGCCGGCCACTTACTAATTAAGGGGGAAATTGACATGCAAGTCCACCCTTTTGATTTCATGCACTAATAGATCCTTATAGATCGACCTATCACATTTCAAAAGTGTCACACATAAGTCCTATTAGCTAAATTCACATGCAATTGACTAAATCGAAGCTTAAAACTTTCACACATTCATATTCACATATTTTAGACATTAATCAATATATTCAAATAATTTGGTGACTCGGTTTAGCGGTCCCGAAACCGCTTTCCGACTAGGGTCACTTTAGGGCTGTCACAACTCTCCCTCACTTAAGAAATTTTCGTCCCCGAAAACCTTACCGGTAAATAGGTTTGGGTATCGTTCTTTCATGGCATTCTCCGTTTCCCAAGTAGCTTCTTCGATCCCGTGTTTGAGCCACAACACCTTTACTAACGGAACCCTTTTGTTTCGCAACTCTTTCACTTCACGAGCTAGGATACGAATCGGTTCTTCTTCATAACTCATATCGGCTTGAATTTCAACCTCGGAGGGGTTTATTACGTGCGAAGGATCGGATCGGTATCGTCGAAGCATCGAAACATGAAAAACATTGTGAATCCTTTCAAGTTCAGGGGGTAAAAGTAACCTATATGCAACTGGACCAACTCGTTCGGAGACTTCATACGATCCAATGAATCTCGGACTCAATTTTCCTTTACGGCCAAATCTGAGTATTTTTTTCCAAGGTGAAACTTTAAGAAACACTTTGTCTCCCACCTGATACTCAATGTCTTTTCATTTCAAATCCGCGTACGACTTCTGACGATCTGTGGCTGCCTTCAGACTTTCACGGATTACTTTTACTTTCTGTTCAGCATCTTTAATCAAATAAACTCCGAAAATTTTACTTTCACCGAGCTCGGTCCAAAACAATGGTGTACGGCATTTACGACCGTACAAAGCCTCGTAAGGTGCCATCTAAATACTTGACTAAAAACTATTGTTGTAAGCGAATTCAATCAAAGGTAAATAACACTCCCATGAACCACTAAACTCGAGGATGCAACATCCCAACATATCCTCAAGTATCTGAATTATCCGCTCGGATTGACCATCGGTTTGGGGGTGAAAAGAGGTGCTAAAATGCAACTTGGTACCCAAAGCTTCTTGCAATTTCTTCCAAAATCGTGAGGTGAATCTCGGATCTCTATCCGACACAATAGAAATGGGCACCCCGTGTAATCTCACAATCTGAGAAACATACAATTCAGCTAGTTTATCCAATGAAAAATCCGTACGTACGGGAATAAAATGAGCCGACTTAGTCAGTCTATCCACAACAACCCAAATCGCATCTTTCTTACTTGCCGACAATGGCAACCCAGATACAAAATCCATCGTGACTCAATCCCATTTCCATTCAGGTATCATGATC